>NW_023367102.1:0-160926 GCF_902167145.1 Zea mays | reverse complement strand
TGTCGAAAATAGCCATGAATGACCATTTACAATAATACCGAAGGCTAACACCTACGGATTTTTGACCAAGAAATGGTCTCCACCAGAAATCCCATGAATGTGATCTATGGCAAGGAAACATATGTGGGGTGAGGTGTATGAGCCTCTGGTCGATGATCAATGGCCACACAACCCCCATTTTTGTCGAAAATAGCCATGAACGACCATTTTCAATAATATCGAAGGCTAACACCTACGATTTTTGACCAAGAAATGGTCTCCACCAGAAATCCAAGAAATGTGATCTATGGCAAGGAAACATATGTGGGGTGAGGTGTATGAGCCTCTGGTCGATGATCAATGGCCACACAACCCCCATTTTTGTCGAAAATAGCCATGAACGACCATTTTTCAATAATACCGAAGGGCTAACACGTATGGATTTTCGACCAAGAAATGGTCTCCACCAGAAATCCGATAATGTGATCTATGGCAAGGAAACATATGTGAGGTGAGGTGTACGAGCCTCTGGTCGATGATCAATGCCATACCAACCCCCATTTTTGTCAAAAATAGCCATGAACGAGCCATTTTCAATAATACCGAAGGCTAACACCTAACGGATTTTTGACCAAGAAATGGTCTCCACCATAAATCCAAGAATGTGATCTATGGCAAGGAAACATATGTGCAGTGAGGTGTATGAGCCTCTGGTCGATGATCAATGGCCACACAACCCCCATTTTGTCAAAAATAGCCATGAACGACCATTAGCCTTTGGTATTTTTGAAAATGGTCGTTCATGGCTATTTTCGACAAAAATGGGGGTTGTGTGGCCATTGATCATCAACTAGAGGCTCATACACCTCACCCCACATATGTTTCCTTGCCATAGATCACACTCTTGGATTTCTGGTGAGACCATTTCTTGGTCAAAAATCCGTAGGTGTTAGTCTTCGGTATTATTGAAAATGGTCGTTCATGGCTATTTTCGACAAAAATAGGGGTTGTGTGGCCATTGATCATCGACCAGACGCTCATACACCTCACCCCACATATGTTTCCTTGCCATAGATCACATTCTTGGATTTCTGGTGGAGACCATTTCTTGGTTAAAAACTCGTACGTGTTAGCCTTCGGTATTATTGAAAATGGTCGTTCATGGCTATTTTCGACAAAAATTAGGGTTGTGTGGCCATTGATCGTCGACCAGAGGCTCATACACCTCACCCCACATATGTTTCCTTGCCATAGATCACATTCTTGGATTTCTGGTGGAGACCATTTCTTGGTCAAAAATCCGTAGGTGTTAGCCTTCGATATTATTGAAAATGGTCGTTCATGGCTATTTTCGACAAAAATGGGGGTTGTGTGGCCATTGATCATCGACCAGAGGCTCATACACCTCACCCCACATATGTTTCCTTGCCATAGATCACATTCTTGGATTTCTGGTTGAGACCATTTCTTGGTCAAAAATCCGTAGGTGTTAGCCTTCGGTATTATTGAAAATGGTCGTTCATGGCTATTTTCGACAAAAATGGGGGTTGTGTGGCCATTGATCATCGACTAGACGCTCATACACCTCACCCCACATATGTTTCCTTGCCATAGATCACATTCTTGGATTTCTGGTGGAGACCATTTCTTGGTCTAAAATCCGTAGGTGTTAGCCTCTAGTATTATTGAAAATGGTCGCTCATGGCTATTTTCAAGGTCGCTCATGGCTATTTTCATAAAAAATGAGGGGTTGTGTGGCCATTTATCATCGACTAGAGGCTCATAAACCTCACCCCACATATTTCCTTGCCATAGATTACATTCTTGGATTTCTGGTGGAAACCATTTCTTGGTTAAAAAACTCGTACGTGTTAGCCTTCGGTATTATTGAAAATGGTCATTCATGGCTATTTTCGGCAAAATGGGGGTTGTGTGGCCATTGATTGTCGACCAGAGGCTCATACACCTCACCCCACATATGTTTCCTTGTCGTAGATCACATTCTTGGATTTCTGGTGGAGACCATTTCTTGGTCAAAAATCCGTAGGTGTTAGCCTTCGATATTATTGAAAATGGTCGTTCATGGCTATTTTCGACAAAAATTTGGGTTGTGTGGCCATTGATCATCGACCAGAGGCTCATACACCTCACCCCACATATGTTTCCTTGCCATAGATCACATTCTTGGATTTCTGGTGGAAACCATTTCTTGGTCAAAAATCCGTAGGTGTTAGTCTTCGGTATTATTGAAAATGGTCGTTCATGGCTATTTTCGGCAAAATGGGGGTTGTGTGGCCATTGATCATCGACCAGAGGCTCGTACACCTCACCCCACATATGTTTCCTTGCCATAGATCACATTCTTGGATTTCTGGTGGAGACCATTTCTTGGTCAAAAATCCGTAGGTGTTAGCCTTCGGTATTATTGAAAATGGTCATTCATGGCTGTTTTCGACAAAAATGGGGGTTGTGTGGCCATTGATCATCGACCAGAGGCTCATACACCTCACCCCACATATGTTTCCTTGCCATAGATCACATTCTTGGATTTCTGGTGGAGACCATTTCTTGGTCAAAAATCCGTAGGTGTTAGCCTTCGATATTATTGAAAATGGTCGTTCATGGCTATTTTCGACAAAAATGGGTGTTGTGTGGCCATTGATCATCGACCAGAGGCTCATACACCTCACCCCACATATGTTTCCTTGCCATAGATTACATTCTTGGATTTCTGGTGGAGACCATTTCTTGGTCTAAAATCCGTAGGTGTTAGCCTCTAGTATTATTGAAAATGGTCGCTCATGGCTATTTTCATAAAAAATGGGGGTTGTGTGGCCATTGATCATCGACCAGAGGCTCGTACACCTCACCCCACATATGTTTCCTTGCCATAGATTACATTCTTGGATTTCTGGTGGAAACCATTTCTTGGTTAAAAACTCGTACGTGTTAGCCTTCGGTATTATTGAAAATGGTCATTCATGGCTATTTTCGGCAAAATGGGGGTTGTGTGGCCAATGATCATCGACCAGAGGTTCATACACCTCACCCCACATATGTTTCCTTGCCATAGATCACATTCTTGGATTTCTGGTGGAGACCATTTCTTGGTCAAAAATCCGTAGGTCTTAGCCTCTAGTATTATTGAAATGGTCGCTCATGGCTATTTTCATAAACAATGGGGGTTGTGTGGCCATTTATCATCGACTAGAGGCTCATAAACCTCACCCCACATATGTTTCCTTGCCATAGATCACATTCTTGGATTTCTGGTGGAGACCATTTCTTGGTTAAAAACTCGTACGTGTTAGCCTTCGGTATTATTGAAAATGGTCGTTCATGGCTATTTTCGACAAAAATTAGGGTTCTGTGGCCATTGATCGTCGACTAGAGGCTCATACACCTCACCCCACATATGTTTCCTTGCCATAGATCACATTCTTGGATTTCTGGTGGAGACCATTTCTTGGTCCAAAATCCGTAGGTGTTAGCCTTCGATATTATTGAAAATGGTCGTTCATGGCTATTTTCGACAAAAATGGGAGTTGTGTGGCCATTGATCATCGACCAGAGGCTCATACACCTCACCCCACATATGTTTCCTTGCCATAGATCACATTCTTGGATTTCTGGTGGAGACCATTTCTTGGTCAAAAATCCGTAGGTGTTAGCCTTCGGTATTATTGAAAATGGCCGTTCATGGCTATTTTCGACAAAAATGGGGGTTGTGTGGCCATTGATCATCGACCAGACGCTCATACACCTCACCCCACATATGTTTCCTTGCCATAGATCACATTCTTGGATTTCTGGTGGAGACCATTTCTTGGTCTAAAATCCGTAGGTGTTAGCCTCTAGTATTATTGAAAATGGTCGCTCATGGCTATTTTCAAGGTTGCTCATGGCTATTTTCATAAAAAATGGGGGTTGTGTGGCCATTTATCATCGACTAGAGGCTCATAAACCTCACCCCACATATGTTTCCTTGCCATAGATTACATTCTTGGATTTCTGGTGGAAACCATTTCTTGGTTAAAAACTCGTACGTGTTAGCCTTCGGTATTATTGAAAATGGTCATTCATGGCTATTTTCGGCAAAATGGGGGTTGTGTGGCCATTGATCGTCGACCAGAGGCTCATACACCTCACCCCACATATGTTTCCTTGTCGTAGATCACATTCTTGGATTTCTGGTGGAGACCATTTCTTGGTCAAAAATCCGTAGGTGTTAGCCTTCGATATTATTGAAAATGGTCGTTCATGGCTATTTTCGACAAAAATTTGGGTTGTGTGGCCATTGATCATCGACCAGAGGCTCATACACCTCACCCCACATATGTTTCCTTGCCACAGATCACATTCTTGGATTTCTGGTGGAAACCATTTCTTGGTCAAAAATCCGTAGGTGTTAGCCTTCGGTATTATTGAAAATGGTCGTTCATGGCTATTTTCGGCAAAATGGGGGTTGTGTGGCCATTGATCATCAACCAGAGGCTCGTACACCTCACCCCACATATGTTTCCTTGCCATAGATCACATTCTTGGATTTCTGGTGGAGACCATTTCTTGGTCAAAAATCTGTAGGTGTTAGCCTTCGGTATTATTGAAAATGGTCATTCATGGCTATTTTCGACAAAAATGGGGGTTGAATGGCCATTGATCATCGACCAGAGGCTCATACACCTCACCCCACATATGTTTCCTTGCCATAGATCACATTCTTGGATTTCTGGTGGAGACCATTTCATGGTCAAAAATCCGTAGGTGTTAGCCTTCGATATTATTGAAAATGGTCGTTCATGGCTATTTTCGACAAAAATGGGGGTTGTGTGGCCATTGATCATCGACCAGAGGCTCATACACCTCACCCCACATATGTTTCCTTGCCATAGATTACATTCTTGGATTTCTGGTGGAGACCATTTCTTGGTCTAAAATCCGTAGGTGTTAGCCTCTAGTATTATTGAAAATGGTCGCTCATGGCTATTTTCATAAAAAATGGGGGTTGTGTGGCCATTGATCATCGACCAGAGGCTCGTACACCTCACCCCACATATGTTTCCTTGCCATAGATTACATTCTTGGATTTCTGGTGGAAACCATTTCTTGGTTAAAAACTCGTACGTGTTAGCCTTCGGTATTATTGAAAATGGTCATTCATGGCTATTTTCGGCAAAATGGGGGTTGTGTGGCCATTGATCATCGACCAGAGGCTCATACACCTCACCCCACATATGTTTCCTTGCCATAGATCACATTCTTGGATTTCTGGTGGAGACCATTTCTTGGTCAAAAATCCGTAGGTCTTAGCCTCTAGTATTATTGAAAATGGTCGCTCATGGCTATTTTCATAAAAAATGGGGGTTGTGTGGCCATTTATCATCGACTAGAGGCTCATAAACCTCACCCCACATATGTTTCCTTGCCATAGATCACATTCTTGGATTTCTGGTGGAGACCATTTCTTGGTTAAAAACTCGTACGTGTTAGCCTTCGGTATTATTGAAAATGGTCGTTCATGGCTATTTTCGGCAAAATGGGGGTTGTGTGGCCATTGATCATCGACCAGAGGCTCGTACACCTCACCCCACATATGTTTCCTTGCCATAGATCACATTCTTGGATTTCTGGTGGAGACCATTTCTTGGTAAAAAATCCGTACGTGTTAGCCTTTGGTATTTTTGAAAATGGTCATTCATGGCTATTTTCGACAAAAATGGGGGTTGTGTGGCCATTGATCATCGACTAGAGGCTCATACACCTCACCCCACATATGTTTCCTTGTCGTAGATCACATTCTTGGATTTCTGGTGGAGACCATTTCTTGGTCAAAAATCTGTAGGTGTTAGCCTTCGTTATTATTGAAAATGGTCGTTCATGGCTATTTTCGACAAAAATGGGGGTTGTGTGGCCATTGATCATCGACCAGAGGCTCATACACCTCACCCCACATATGTTTCCTTGTCGTAGATCACATTCTTGGATTTCTGGTGGAGACCATTTCTTGGTCAAAAATCCGTAGGTGTTAGCCTCTAGTATTATTGAAAATGGTCGCTCATGGCTATTTTCAAGGTCGCTCATGGCTATTTTCATAAAAAATGGGTGTTGTGTGGCCATTTATCATCGATTAGAGGCTCATAAAACCTCACCCCACATATGTTTCCTTGTCGTAGATCACATTCTTGGATTTCTGGTGGAGACCATTTCTTGGTCAAAAATCCGTAGGTCTTAGCCTCTAGTATTATTGAAAATGGTCGCTCATGGCTATTTTCAAGGTCGCTCATGGCTATTTTCATAAAAAATGGGGGTTGTGTGGCCATTGATCGTCGACCAGAGGCTCATACACCTCACCCCACATATGTTTCCTTGCCATAGATCACATTCTTGGATTTCTGGTGGAGACCATTTTTGGTTAAAAATCCGTACGTGTTAGCCTTTGGTATTTTTGAAAATGGTCATTCATGGCTATTTTCATAAAAATGGGGGTTGTGTGGCCATTGATCATCGACCAGAGGCTCATACACCTCACCCCACATATGTTTCCTTGTCGTAGATCACATTCTTGGATTTCTGGTGGAGACCATTTCTTGGTCAAAAATCCGTAGGTGTTAGCCTTCGATATTATTGAAAATGGTCGTTCATGGCTATTTTCGACAAAAATGGGGGTTGTGTGGCCATTGATCATCGACCAGAGGCTCATACACCTCACCCCACATATGTTTCCTTGCCATAGATCACATTCTTGGATTTCTGGTGGAGCCCATTTCTTGGTCAAAAATCCGTAGGTCTTAGCCTTCGGTATTATTGAAAATGGTCATTCATGGCTATTTTCGGCAAAATGGGGGTTGTGTGGCCATTGATCGTTGACTAGAGGCTCATACACCTCACCCCACATATGTTTCCTTGCCATAGATCACATTCTTGGATTTCTGGTGGAGACCATTTCTTGGTTAAAAATCCGTACGTGTTAGCCTTTGGTATTTTTGAAAATGGTCATTCATGGATATTTTCATAAAAAATGGGGGTTGTGTGGCCATTGATCATCGACCAGAGGCTCATACACCTCACCCCACATATGTTTCCTTGTCGTAGATCACATTCTTGGATTTCTGGTGGAGGCCATTTCTTGGTCAAAAATCCGTAGGTGTTAGCCTTCGGTATTATTGAAAATGGTCGTTCATGGCTATTTTCGACAAAAATGGGGGTTGTGTGCCATTGATCATCGACCAGAGGCTCATACACCTCACCCCACATATGATTCCTTGCCATATATCACATTCTTGGATTTCTGGTGGAGACCATTTCTTGGTCAAAAATCCGTAGGTCTTAGCCTTCGGTATTATTGAAAATGGTCATTCATGGCTATTTTCGGCAAAATGGGGGTTGTGTGGCCATTGATCGTCGACCAGAGGCTCATACACCTCACCCCACATATGTTTCCTTGCCATATATCACATTCTTGGATTTCTGGTGGAGACCATTTCTTGGTTAAAAATCCGTACGTGTTAGCCTTTGGTATTTTTGAAAATGGTCATTCATGGCTATTTTCGACAAAAATGGGGGTTGTGTGGCCATTGATCATCGACTAGAGGCTCATACACCTCACCCCATATATGTTTCCTTGCCATAGATCACATTCTTGGATTTCTGGTGGAGACCATTTCTTGGTCAAAAATCCGTAGGTGTTAGCCCTCGGTATTATTGAAAATGGTCGTTCATGGCTATTTTCGACAAAAATGGGGGTTGTGTGGCCATTGATCATCGACCAGACGCTCATACACCTCACCCCACATATGTTTCCTTGCCATAGATCACATTCTTGGATTTCTGGTGGAGACCATTTCTTGGTCTAAAATTCGTAGGTGTTAGCCTCTAGTATTATTGAAAATGGTCGTCGACCAGAGGCTCATACACATCACCCCACATATGTTTCCTTGCCATAGATCACATTCTTGGATTTCTGGTGGAGACCATTGCTTGGTCAAAAATCCATAGGTGTTAGCCTTCAGTGTCATTGAAAATAGTCATTCATGGCTATTTTCATAAAAAATGGGGGTTGTGTGGCCATTGATCATCGACCAGAGGCTCATACACCTCACCCCACATATGTTTCCTTGCCATAGATCACATTCTTGGATTTCTGGTGGAGACCATTTCTTGGTCAAAAATCCGTAGGTGTTAGCCTTCGGTATTATTGTAAATGGTCATTCATGGCTATTTTCGACAAAAATGGGGGTTGTGTGGCCATTGATCATCGACCAGACGCTCATACACCTCACCCCACATATGTTTCCTTGTCGTAGATCACATTCTTGGATTTCTGGTGGAGACCATTTCTTGGTCAAAAATCCGTAGGTGTTAGCCTTCGGTATTATTGAAAATGGTCGTTCATGGCTATTTTCGACAAAAATGGGGGTTGTGTGGCCATTGATCATCGACCAGAGGCTCGTACACCTCACCCCACATATGTTTTCTTGCCATAGATCACATTCTTGGATTTCGGGTGGAGACCATTTCTTGGTCAAAAACTCGTACGTGTTAGCCTTCGGTATTATTGAAAATGGTCGTTCATGGCTATTTTCGACAAAAATGGGGGTTGTGTTGCCATTGATCATCGACCAGAGGCTCGTACACTTCACCCCACATATGTTTTCTTGCCATAGATCATAATCTTGGATTTCTCGTGGAGACCATTTGTTGGTCAAAAATTCATAGGTGTTAGCCTTCAGTGTCATTGAAAATGGTCATTCGTGGCTATTTTCGACAAAAAATGGGGGTTGTGTCGCCATTGATCATCGACCAGAGGATCATACACCTCACCCCACATAAGTTTCCTTGCCATATATCACATTCTTGGATTTCTGGTGGAGACCATTTCTTGGTCAAAAATCCGTAGGTGTTAGCCTTCGGTATTATTGAAAATGGTCGTTCATGGCTACTTTCGACAAAAATGAGGGTTGTGTGGCAATTGATCATCGACCAAAGGCTCATACACCTCACCCACATGTGTTTCCTTGCCATAGACCACATTCTTGGATTTCTGGTGGTGACCATTTCTTGGTCAAAAATCCGTAGGTGTTAGCCTTCGGTATTATTGAAAATAGTCGTTCAAGGCTATTTTCGACAAAAAAGGGGGTTGTGTGGCCATTTAACATCGACCAGAGGCTCGTACACCTCACCTCACATATGTTTAATTGCCATAGATCACAATCTTGGATTTCTCGTGGAGACCATTTCTTGGTCAAAAATCCGTACGTGTTAGCCTTCGGTATTATTGAAAATGGTCGTTCATGGCTGTTTTCGACAAAAATGGGGGTTGTGTGGCCATTGATCATCGACCAGAGGCTCATACACCTCACCCCACATACGTTTCCTTGCCATAGAGCACACTCTTGGATTTCTGGTGGAGACCATTTCTTGGGCAAAATCCATACGTGTTAGCCTTCAGTATTATTGAAAATGGTCGTTGATCACTATTTTCGACAAAAAATGGGGGTTGTGTGGCCACTGATCATCGACCAGAGGCTCGTACAGCTCACCCCAATATGTTTCCTTGCCATAGATCATATTCTTGGATTTCTGGTGGAGACGATTTCTTGGTCAAAAATCCGTAGGTGTTAGCCTTCGGAAGTATTGAAAATGGTCGTTCATGGCTATTTTCGACAAAAATGGGGGTTGTGTGGCCATTGATCATCGATCTGAGGCTCGTACACCTCACCCCACATATGTTTCCTTGCCATAGATCACATTCTTGGATTTCTGGTGGAGATCTTCTCTTGGTCAAAAATCCGTAGTTGTTAGCCTTCGGTATTATTGTAAATGGTCGTTCATGGCTATTTTCGACACAAATGGGGTTGTGTGGCCATTGATCTTCGACCAGAGGCTCATACACCTCACCCCACGTATGTTTTCTTGCCATAGATCACATTCTTGGATTTCTGGTGGAGACCATTTCTTGGTCAAAAATCCATACGTGTTAGCCTTCAGTATTATTGAAAATGGTCGTTGATCACTATTTTTGACAAAAATGGTGGTTGTGTGGCCATTTATCATTGACTAGAGGCTCGTACACTTCACCCCACATACGTTTTCTTGCTATAGATCACATTCTTGGATTTCTGGTGGAGACCATTTCTTGGTCAAAAATCCGTAGGTGTTAGCCTTTGGTATTATTGAAAATGGTCGTTCATAGCTATTTTCGACAAAAATGGGGGTTGTGTGGCCATTGATCATCGACCAAAGGCTCATACACCTCACCCCACATATGTTTCCTTGCCATAGACCACATTCTTGGATTTCTGGTGGAGACCATTTCTGGTCAAAAATCCATAGGTGTTAGCCATCAGTGTCATTGAAAATTGCTGCTCCTGGCTATTTTCGACAAAAATGGGGTTGTGTGACCATTGATCATCGACCAGAGGCTCATACACCTCACCCCACATATGTTTCCTTGCCATAGATCACATTCTTGGATTTCTGGTGGAGACCATTTCTTGGTCAAAAATCTGTAGGTGTTAGCCTTCGGTATTATTGAAAATGGTCGTTCATGGCTATTTTCATAAAAAATGGGGGTTGTGTGGCCATTTATCATCGACCAGAGGCTCATACACCTCACCCCACATATGTTTCCTTGCCATAGATTACATTCTTGGATTTCTGGTGGAAACCATTTCTTGGTTAAAAACTCGTACGTGTTAGCCTTCGATATTATTGAAAATGGTCGTTCATGGCTATTTTCGACAAAAATGGGGGTTGTGTGGCCATTGATCATCGACCAGAGGCTCATACAACTCACCCCACATATGTTTCCTTGCCATAGATCACATTCTTGGATTTATGGTGGAGACCATTTCTTGGTCAAAAATCAGTAGGTGTTAGCCTTCGATATTATTGAAAATGGTCGTTCATGGCTATTTTCGACAAAAATGGGGGTTGTGTGGCCATTGATCATCGACCAGAGGCTCGTACACCTCACCCCACATATGTTTCCTTGCCATAGATCACATTCTTGGATTTCTGGTGGAGACCATTTCTTGGTCTAAAATCCATAGGTGTTAGCCTCTAGTATTATTGAAAATGGTCGCTCATGGCTATTTTCATAAAAAATGGGGGTTGTGTGGCCATTTATCATCGACTAGAGGCTCATAAACCTCACCCCACATATGTTTCCTTGCCATAGATCACATTCTTGGATTTCTGGTGGAGACCATTTCTTGGTCAAAAATCCGTAGGTGTTAGCCTTCGATATTATTGAAAATGGTCGTTCATGGCTATTTTCGACAAAAATGGGGGTTGTGTGGCCATTGATCATCGACCAGAGGCTCATACACCTCACCCCACATATGTTTCCTTGCCATAGATCACATTCTTGGATTTCTGGTGGAGACCATTTCTTGGTCAAAAATCCGTACGTGTTAGCCTTCGGTATTATTGAAAATGGTCATTCATGGCTATTTTCGGCAAAAATGGGGGTTGTGTGGCCATTGATCATCGACCAGAGGCTCAAACACCTCACCCCACATATGTTTCCTTGTCGTAGATCACACTCTTGGATTTCTGGTGGAGACCATTTCTTGGTCAAAAATCCGTAGGTGTTAGCCTTCGATATTATTGAAAATGGTCGTTCATGGCTATTTTCGACAAAAATGGGGGTTATGTGGCCATTGATCATCGACCAGAGGCTCATACACCTCACCCCACATATGTTTCCTTGCCATAGATCACATTCTTGGATTTCTGGTGGAGACCATTTCTTGGTCAAAAATCCGTAGGTCTTAGCCTCTAGTATTATTGAAAATGGTCGCTCATGGCTATTTTCAAGGTCGCTCATGGCTATTTTCATAAAAAATGGGGGTTGTGTGGCCATTTATCATCGACTAGAGGCTCATAAACCTCACCCCACATATGTTTCCTTGCCATAGATTACATTCTTGGATTTCTGGTGGAAACCATTTCTTGGTTAAAAACTCGTACGTGTTAGCCTTTGGTATTATTGAAAATGGTCATTCATGGCTATTTTCGGCAAAATGGGGATTGTGTGGCCATTGATCGTCGACCAGAGGCTCATACACCTCACCCCACATATGTTTCCTTGTCATAGATCACATTCTTGGATTTCTGGTGGAGACCATTTCTTGGTCAAAAATCCGTAGGTCTTAGCCTCTAATATTATTGAAAATGGTCGCTCATGGCTATTTTCGGCAAAATGGGGGTTGTGTGGCCATTGATCATCGACCAGAGGCTCGTACACCTCACCCCACATATGTTTCCTGGCCATAGATCACATTCTTGGATTTCTGGTGGAGACCATTTCTTGGTCAAAAATCCGTAGGTGTTAGCCTTCGGTATTATTGAAAATGGTCGTTCATGGCTATTTTCGACAAAAATGGGGGTTGTGTGGCCATTGATCATCGACCAGACGCTCATACACCTCACCCCACATATGTTTCCTTGTCGTAGATCACATTCTTGGATTTCTGGTGGAGACCATTTCTTGGTAAAAAATCCGTAGGTGTTAGCCTTCGATATTATTGAAAATGGTCGTTCATGGCTATTTTCGACAAAAATGGGGGTTGTGTGGCCATTGATCATCGACGAGACGCTCATACACCTCACCCCACATATGTTTCCTTGCCATAGATCACATTCTTGGATTTCTGGTGGAGACCATTTCTTGGTCTAAAATCCGTAGGTGTTAGCCTCTAGTATTATTGAAAATGGTCGCTCATGGCTATTTTCAAGGTCGCTCATGGCTATTTTCATAAAAATGGGGGTTGTGTGGCCATTTATCATCGACTAGAGGCTCATAAACCTCACCCCACATATGTTTCCTTGCCATAGATTACATTCTTGGATTTCTGGTGGAAACTATTTCTTGGTTAAAAACTCGTACGTGTTAGCCTTCGGTACTATTGAAAATGGTCATTCATGGCTATTTTCGGCAAAATGGGGGTTGTGTGGCCATTGATCATCGTCCAGAGGCTCGTACACCTCACCCCACATATGTTTCCTTGCCATAGATCACATTCTTGGATTTCTGGTGGAGACCATTTCTTGGGCAAAAAATCCGAATGTGTTAGCCTTTGGTATTTTTGAAAATGGTCATTCATGGCTATTTTCGACAAAAATGGGGGTTGTGTGGCCATTGATCTTCGACCAGAGGCTCATACACCTCACCCCACATATGTTTCCTTGTCGTAGATCACATTCTTGGATTTCTGGTGGAGACCATTTCTTGGTCAAAAATCCGTAGGTCTTAGCCTCTAATATTATTGAAAATGGTCGCTCATGGCTATTTTCGGCAAAATGGGGGTTGTGTGGCCATTGATCATCGACTAGAGGCTCATACACCTCACTACACATATGTTTCCTTGCCATAGATCACATTCTTGGATTTCTGGTGGAGACCATTTCTTGGTCTAAAATCCGTAGGTGTTAGCCTCTAGTATTATTGAAAATGGTCGCTCATGGCTATTTTCAAGGTCGCTCATGGCTATTTTCATAAAAAATGGGGGTTGTGTGGCCATTTATCATCGACTAGAGGCTCATAAACCTCACCCCACATATGTTTCCTTGCCATAGATTACATTCTTGGATTTCTGGTGGAAACCATTTCTTGGTTAAAAACTCGTACGTGTTAGCCTTCTGCATTATTGAAAATGGTCATTCATGGCTATTTTCGGCAAAATGGGGGTTGTGTGGCCATTGATCGTCGACCAGAGGCTCATACACCTCACCCCACATATGTTTCCTTGTCGTAGATCACATTCTTGGATTTCTGGTGGAGACCATTTCTTGGTCAAAAACTCGTACGTGTTAGCCTTCGATATTATTGAAAATGGTCGTTCATGGCTATTTTCGACAAAAAATCTGTAGGTGTTAGCCTTCGATATTATTGAAAATGGTCGTTCATGGCTATTTTCGACAAAAATGGGGGTTGTGTGGCCATTGATCATCGACCAGACGCTCATACTCTCCACCATAAATCCAAGAATGTGATCTATGACAAGGAAACATATGTGTAGTGAGGTGTATGAGCCTCTGGTCGAAGATCAATGGCCACACAACCTTTCCTTGCCATAGATCACATTCTTGGATTTCTGGTGGAGACCATTTCTTGGTCAAAAATCCGTAGGTGTTAGCCTTCGGTATTATGGAAAATGGTCGTTCATGGCTATTTTCGACAAAAATGGGGGTTGTGTGGCCATTGATCATCGACCAGACGCTCATACACCTCACCCCACATATGTTTCCTTGTCGTAGATCACATTCTTGGATTTCTGGTGGAGACCATTTCTTGGTAAAAAATCCATAGGTGTTAGCCTTCGATATTATTGAAAATGGTCGTTCATGGCTATTTTCGACAAAAATGGGGGTTGTGTGGCCATTGATCATCGACCAGACGCTCATACACCTCACCCCACATATGTTTCCTTGCCATAGATCACATTCTTGGATTTCTGGTGGAGACCATTTCTTGGTCTAAAATCCGTAGGTGTTAGCCTCTAGTATTATTGAAAATGGTCGCTCATGGCTATTTTCAAGGTCGTTCATGGCTATTTTCGACAAAAATGGGGGTTGTGTGGCCATTGATCATCGACCAGACCCTCATACTCTCCACCATAAATCCAAGAATGTGATCTATGGCAAGGAAACATATGTGTAGTGAGGTGTATGAGCCTCTGGTCGAAGATCAATGGCCACACAACCTTTCCTTGCCATAGATCACATTCTTGGATTTCTGGTGGAGACCATTTCTTGGTCAAAAATCCGTAGGTGTTAGCCTTCGGTATTATGGAAAATGGTCGTTCATGGCTATTTTCGACAAAAATGGGGGTTGTGTGGCCATTGATCATCGACCAGACGCTCATACACCTCACCCCACATATGTTTCCTTGTCGTAGATCACATTCTTGGATTTCTGGTGGAGACCATTTCTTGGTAAAAAATCCATAGGTGTTAGCCTTCGATATTATTGAAAATGGTCGTTCATGGCTATTTTTGACAAAAATGGGGGTTGTGTGGCCATTGATCATCGACCAGACGCTCATACACCTCACCCCACATATGTTTCCTTGCCATAGATCACATTCTTGGATTTCTGGTGGAGACCATTTCTTGGTCTAAAATCCGTAGGTGTTAGCCTCTAGTATTATTGAAAATGGTCGCTCATGGCTATTTTCAAGGTCGCTCATGGCTATTTTCATAAAAAATGGGGTTGTGTGGCCATTTATCATCGACTAGAGGCTCATAAACCTCACCCCACATATGTTTCCTTGCCATAGATTACATTCTTGGATTTCTGGTGGAAACCATTTCTTGGTTAAAAACTCGTACGTGTTAGCCTTCGGTATTATTGAAAATGGTCATTCATGGCTATTTTCGGCAAAATGGGGGTTGTGTGGCCATTGATCATCGACCAGAGGCTCGTACACCTCACCCCACATATGTTTCCTTGCCATAGATCACTTTTTTGGATTTCTGGTGGAGACCATTTCTTGGGCAAAAATCCGAATGTGTTAGCCTTTGGTATTTTTGAAAATGGTCATTCATATTTTCGACAAAATTGGGGGTTGTGTGGCCATTGATCTTCGACCAGAGGCTCATACACCTCACTACACATATGTTTCCTTGCCATAGATCACATTCTTGGATTTATGGTGGAGACCATTTCTTGGTCAAAAATCCGTAGGTGTTAGCCTTCAGTGTCATTGAAAATGGTCGTTCATGGCTATTTTCGACAAAAATTAGGGTTGTGTGGCCATTGATCGTCGACCAGAGGCTCATACACCTCACCCCACATATGTTTCCTTGCCATAGATCACATTCTTGGATTTCTGGTGGAGACCATTTCTTGGTCAAAAATCCGTAGGTGTTATCCTTCGGTATTATTGAAAATGGTCATTCATGGCTATTTTCGACAAAAATGGGGGTTGTGTGGCCATTGATCATCGACTAGAGGCTCATACACCTCACCCCACATATGTTTCCTTGCCATAGATCACATTCTTGGATTTCTGGTGGAGACCATTTCTTGGTCAAAAATCCGTAGGTGTTAGCCTCTAGTATTATTGAAAATGGTCGCTCATGGCTATTTTCAAGGTCGCTCATGGCTATTTTCATAAAAAATGGGGGTTGTGTGGCCATTTATCATCGACTAGAGGCTCATAAACCTCACCTCACATATGTTTCCTTGCCATAGATTACATTCTTGGATTTCTGGTGGAGACCATTTCTTGGTCAAAAATCCATAGGTCTTAGCCTCTAGTATTATTGAAAATGGTCGCTGTTAGCCTTCGGTATTATTGAAAATGGTCATTCATGGCTATTTTCGGCAAAATGGGGGTTGTGTGGCCATTGATCGTCAACCAGAGGCTCATACACCTCACCCCACATATGTTTCCTTGTCGTAGATCACATTCTTGGATTTCTGGTGGAGACCATTTCTTGGTCAAAAATTCGTAGGTGTTAGCCTTCGATATTATTGAAAATGGTCGTTCATGGCTATTTTCGACAAAAATGGGGGTTGTGTGGCCATTGATCATCGACCATAGGCTCATACACCTCACCCCAAATATGTTTCCTTGCCATAGATCACATTCTTGGATTTCTGGTGGAGACCATTTCTTGGTCAAAAACCGTAGGTGTTAGCCTTCGGTATTATTGTAAATGGTCATTCATGGCTATTTTCGACAAAAATGGGGGTTGTGTGGCAATTGATCATCGACCAGAGGCTCATACACCTCACCCCACATATGTTTCCTTGCCATAGATCACATTCTTGGATTTCTGGTGGAGACCATTTCTTGGTCAAAAGTCCGTAGGTCTTAGCCTCTAGTATTATTGAAAATGGTCGCTCATGGCTATTTTCATAAAAAATGGGGGTTGTGTGGCCATTGATCATCGACCAAGCCATGAACGACCATTTTCAAAAATACCAAAGGCTAACACGTACGGATTTTTGACCAAGAAATGGTCTCCACCAGAAATCCAAGAAAGTGATCTATGGCAAGGAAACATATGTGGGGTGAGGTGTATGAGCCTCTGGTCGATGATCAATGGCCACACAACCCCCATTTTTGTCGAAAATAGCCATGAACGACCATTTTCAATAATACCGAAGGCTAACACCTACGGATTTTTGACCAAGAAATGGTCTCCACCTGAAATCCAAGAATGTGATCTATGGCAAGGAAACATATGTGTAGTGAGGTGTACGAGCCTCTGGTCGATGATCAATGGCCACAGAACCCCCATTTTGCCGAAAATAGCCATGAACGACCATTTTCAATAATACCGAAGGCTAACACCTACGGATTTTTGACCAAGAAATGGTCTCCACCAGAAATCCAAGAATGTGATCTATGGCAAGGAAACATATGTGGGGGTTGTGTGGCCATTGATCATCGACTAGAGGCTCGTACACCTCACCCCACATATGTTTCCTTGCCATAGATCACATTCTTGGATTTCTGGTGGGGACCATTTCTTGGTCAAAAATCCGTAGGTGTTAGCCTTCGGTATTATTGTAAATGGTCATTCATGGCTATTTTCGACAAAAATGGGGGTTGTGTGGCCATTGATCATCGACCATAGGCTCATACACCTCACCCCACATATGTTTCCTTGCCATAGATCACATTCTTGGATTTCTGGTGGAGACCATTTCTTGGTTAAAAACTCATACGTGTTAGCCTTCGGTATTATTGAAAATGGTCATTCATGGCTATTTTCGGCAAAATGGGGGTTGTGTGGCCATTGATCATCGACCAGAGGCTCATACACCTCACTACACATATGTTTCCTTGCCATAGATCACATTCTTGGATTTATGGTGGAGACCATTTCTTGGTCAAAAATCCGTAGGTGTTAGCCGTCAGTGTCATTGAAAATGGTCGTTCATGGCTATTTTCGACAAAAATTAGGGTTGTGTGGCCATTGATCATCGACCAGGGGCTCGTACACCTCACCCCACACCCATTTTTTATGAAAATATCCATGAGCGACCTTGAAAATAGCCATGAGCGACCATTTTCAATAATATTAGAGGCTAAGACATACGGATTTTTGACCAAGAAATGGTCTCCACCAGAAATCCAAGAATGTGATCTATGGCAAGGAAACATATGTGGGGTGAGGTGTATGAGCCTCTGGTCGATGATCAATGGCCACACAACCCCCATTTTGCCGAAAATAGCCATGAATGACCATTTTCAAAAATACCAAAGGCTAACACGTACGGATTTTTGACCAAGAAATGGTCTCCACCAGAAATCCAAGAATGTGATCTATGGCAAGGAAACATATGTGGGGTGAGGTGTACAAGCCTCTGGTCGGTGATCAATGGCCACACAACCCCCATTTGTGTCGAAAATAGCCATGAATGACCATTTTCAATAATACCGAAGGCTAACACCTACGGATTTTTGACCAAGAAATGGTCTCTACCATAAATCCAAGAATGTGATATATGGCAAGGAAACATATGTGTAGTGAGGCCAGACGCTCATACACCTCACCCCACATATGTTTCCTTGCCATAGATCACATTCTTGGATTTCTGGTGGAGACCATTTCTTGGTCAAAAATCCGTAGGTGTTAGCCTTCGGTATTATTGAAAATGGTCGTTCATGGCTATTTTCGACAAAAATGGGGGTTGTGTGGCCATTGATCATCGACCAGAGGCTCATACACCTCACCCCACATATGTTTCCTTGCCATAGATCACATTCTTGGATTTCTGGTGGAGACCATTTCTTGGTCAAAAATCCTTAGGTGTTAGCCTTCGGTATTATTGAAAATGGTCGTTCATGGCTATTTTCATAAAAAATGGGGGTTGTGTGGCCATTGATCATCGACCAGAGGCTCATACACCTCACCTCACATATGTTTCCTTGCCATAGATCACATTCTTGGATTTCTGGTGGAGACCATTTCTTGGTCAAAAATCTGTAGGTGTTAGCCTTCGGTATTATTGTAAATGGTCATTCATGGCTATTTTCGACAAAAATGGGGGTTGTGTGGCCATTGATCATCGACCAGAGGCTCATACACCTCACCCCACATATGTTTCCTTGCCATAGATCACATTCTTGGATTTCTGGTGGAGACCATTTCTTGGTCAAAAATCCGTAGGTCTTAGCCTCTAATATTATTTAAAATGGTCGCTCATGGCTATTTTCATAAAAAAATGGGGGTTGTGTGGCCATTGATCATCGACCAGACGCTCATACACCTCACCCCACATATGTTTCCTTGCCATAGATCACATTCTTGGATTTCTGGTGGAGACCATTTCTTGGTCTAAAATCCGTAGGTGTTAGCCTCTAGTATTATTGAAAATGGTCGCTCATGGCTATTTTCAAGGTCGCTCATGGCTATTTTCATAAAAAATGGGGGTTGTGTGGCCATTTATCATCGACTAGAGGCTCATAAACCTCACCCCACATATGTTTCCTTGCCATAGATTACATTCTTGGATTTCTGGTGGAAACCATTTCTTGGTTAAAAACTCGTACGTGTTAGCCTTCGGTATTATTGAAAATGGTCATTCATGGCTATTTTCGGCAAAATGGGGGTTGTGTGGCCATTGATCGTCGACCAGAGGCTCATACACCTCACCCCACATATGTTTCCTTGTCGTAGATCACATTCTTGGATATCTGGTGGAGACCATTTCTTGGTCAAAAATCCGTAGGTGTTAGCCTTCGATATTATTGAAAATGGTCGTTCATGGCTATTTTCGACAAAAATGGGGGTTGTGTGGCCATTGATCATCGACCAGAGGCTCATACACCTCACCCCACATATGTTTCCTTGCCATATATCACATTCTTGGATTTCTGGTGGAGACCATTTCTTGGTCAAAAATCCGTAGGTCTTAGCCTCTAATATTATTGAAAATGGTCGTTCATGGCTATTTTCGACAAAAATGGGGGTTGTGTGGCCATTGATCATCGACCAGAGGCTCATACACCTCACCCCACATATGTTTCCTTGCCATAGATCACATTCTTGGATTTCTGGTGGAGACCATTTCTTGGTCAAAAATCCGTAGGTGTTAGCCTTCGGTATTATTGAAAATGGTCGTTCATGCTATTTTCTACAAAAATAGGGGGGTTGTGTGGCCATTGATCATCGACCAGACGCTCATACACCTCACCCCACATATGTTTCCTTACCATAGATCACATTCTTGGATTTCTGGTGGAGACCATTCCTTGGTCTAAAATCCGTAGGTGTTAGCCTCTAGTATTATTGAAAATGGTCGCTCATGGCTATTTTCAAGGTCGCTCATGGCTATTTTCATAAAAAATGGGGGTTGTGTGGCCATTTATCATCGACTAGAGGCTCATAAACCTCACCCCACATATGTTTCCTTGCCATAGATTACATTCTTGGATTTCTGGTGGAAACCATTTCTTGGTTAAAAACTCGTACGTGTTAGCCTTCGGTATTATTGAAAATGGTCATTCATGGCTATTTTCGGCAAAATGGGGGTTGTGTGGCCATTGATCATCGACCAGAGGCTCGTACACCTCACCCCACATATGTTTCCTTGCCATAGATCACATTCTTGGATTTCTGGTGGAGACCATTTCTTGGTCAAAAATCCGTACGTGTTAGCCTTTGGTATTTTTGAAAATGGTCATTCATGGCTATTTTCGACAAAAATGGGGGTTGTCTGGCCATTGATCATCGACTAGAGGCTCATACACCTCACCCCACATATGTTTCCTTGCCATAGATCACATTCTTGGATTTCTGGTGGAGACCATTTCTTGGTCAAAAATCCGTAGGTGTTAGCCTTCGGTATTATTGAAAATGGTCGTTCATGGCTATTTTCGACAAAAATGGGGGTTGTGTGGCCATTGATCATCGACCAGACGCTCATACACCTCACCCCACATATGTTTCCTTGTCATAGATCACATTCTTGGATTTCTGGTGGAGACCATTTCTTGGTCTAAAATCCGTAGGTGTTAGCCTCTAGTATTATTGAAAATGGTCGCTCATGGCTATTTTCAAGGTTGTTCATGGCTATTTTCGACAAAAATGGGGGTTGTGTGGCCATTGATCATCGACCAGACGTTCATACACCTCACCCCACATATGTTTCCTTGCTATAGATCACATTCTTGGATTTCTGGTGGAAACCATTTCTTGGTTAAAAACTCGTACGTGTTAGCCTTCGGTATTATTGAAAATGGTCATTCATGGCTATTTTCGACAAAAATGGGGGTTGTGTGGCCATTGATCATCGACCAGAGGCTCATACACCACACCCCACATATGTTTCCTTGCCATAGATCACATTCTTGGATTTCTGGTGGAGACCATTTCTTGGTCAAAAATCCGTAGGTGTTAGCCTTCGGTATTATTGTAAATGGTCATTCTATGGCAAGGAAACATATGTGGGGTGAGGTGTATGAGCGTCTGGTCGATGATCAATGGCCACACAACCCCCATTTTTGCCGAAAATAGCCATGAGCGACCATTTTCAATAATACTAGAGGCTAAGACCTACGGATTTTTGACCAAGAAATGGTCTCCACCAGAAATCCAAGAATGTGATCTATGGCAAGGAAACATATGTGGGGTGAGGTGTATGAGCCTCTGGTCGATGATCAATGGCCACACAACCCCCATTTTTGTCGAAAATAGCCATGAATGACCATTTTCAATAATACCGAAGGCTAACAGTGACCATTTTCAATAATACTAGAGGCTAAGACCTACGGATTTTTGACCAAGAAATGGTCTCCACCAGAAATCCAAGAATGTGATCTATGGCAAGGAAACATATGTGGGGTGAGGTGTATGAGCCTCTGGTCGATGATCAATGGCCACACAACCCCCATTTTTTATGAAAATAGCCATGAGCGACCTTGAAAATAGCCATGAGCGACCATTTTCAATAATACTAGAGGCTAACACGTACGGATTTTTGACCAAGAAATGGTCTTAGCCTCTAATATTCTTGGATTTCTGGTGGAGACCATTTCTTGGTCAAAAATCCATAGGTGTTAGCCTTCGATATTATTGAAAATGGTCGTTCATGGCTATTTTCGACAAAAATGGGGGTTGTGTGGCCATTGATCATCGACCAGAGGCTCGTACACCTCACTACACATATGTTTCCTTGCCATAGATCACATTCTTGGATTTCTGGTGGAGACGATTTCTTGGTCAAAAATCCGTAGGTGTTAGCCTTCTGTATTATTGAAAATGGTCGTTCATGGCTATTTTCGACAAAAATGGGGGTTGTGTGGCCATTGATCATCGACCAGACGCTCATACACCTCACCCCACATATGTTTCCTTGTCGTAGATCACATTCTTGGATTTCTGGTGGAGACCATTTCTTGGTCAAAAATCCGTAGGTCTTAGCCTCTAATATTATTGAAAATGGTCGCTCATGGCTATTTTCATAAAAAAATGGGGGTTGTGTGGCCATTTATCATCGACTAGAGGCTCATAAATCTCACCCACATATGTTTCCTTGCCATAGATCACATTCTTGGATTTCTGGTGGAGACCATTTCTTGGTCAAAAATCCGTAGGTGTTAGCCTTCGGTATTATTGTAAATGGTCATTCATGGCTATTTTCGGCAAAATGGACCATTTCTTGGTCAAAAATCCGTAGGTGTTAGCCTTCGGTATTATTGAAAATGGTCGTTCATGGCTATTTTTGACAAAAATGGGGGTTGTGTGGCCATTGATCATCGACTAGAGGCTCATACACCTCACCCCACATATGTTTCCTTGCCATAGATCACATTCTTGGATTTCTGGTGGAGACCATTTCTTGGTCAAAAATCCGTAGGTGTTAGCCTTCGGTATTATTGTAAATGGTCATTCATGACTATTTTCGGCAAAATGGGGGTTCTGTGGCCATTGATCATCGACCAGAGGCTCGTACACCTCACCCCACATATGTTTCCTTGCCATAGATCACATTCTTGGATTTCTGGTGGAGACCATTTCTTGGTCAAAAATCCGTAGGTGTTAGCCTTTGGTATTTTTGAAAATGGTCGTTCATGGCTATTTTCGGCAAAATGGGGGTTGTGCGGCCATTGATCGTCGACTAGAGGCTCATACACCTCACCCCACATATGTTTCCTTGCCATAGATCACATTCTTGGATTTATGGTGGAGACCATTTCTTGGTCAAAAATTTGTAGGTGTTAGCCTTCAGTGTCATTGAAAATGGTCGTTCATGGCTATTTTCGACAAAAATTAGGGTTGTGTGGCCATTGATCGTCGACCAGAGGCTCATACACCTCACCCCACATATGTTTCCTTGCCATAGATCACATTCTTGGATTTCTGGTGGAGACCATTTCTTGGTCAAAAATCCGTAGGTGTTAGCCTTCGGTATTATTGAAAATGGTCGTTCATGGCTATTTTCGACAAAAATGGGGGTTGTGTGGCCATTGATCATCGACCAGAGGCTCATACACCTCACCCCACATATGTTTCCTTGCCATAGATCACATTCTTGGATTTCTGGTGGAGACCATTTCTTGGTCAAAAATCCGTAGGTGTTAGCCTTTGGTATTTTTGAAAATGGTCGTTAATGGCTATTTTCGGCAAAATGGGGGTTGTGCGGCCATTGATCGTCGACTAGAGGCTCATACACCTCACCCCACATATGTTTCCTTGCCATAGATCACATTCTTGGATTTCTGGTGGAGACCATTTCTTGGTCAAAAATTTGTAGGTGTTAGCCTTCAGTGTCATTGAAAATGGTCGTTCATGGCTATTTTCGACAAAAATTAGGGTTGTGTGGCCATTGATCGTCGACCAGAGGCTCATACACCTCACCCCACATATGTTTCCTTGCCATAGATCACATTCTTGGATTTCTGGTGGAGACCATTTCTTGGTCAAAAATCCGTAGGTGTTAGCCTTCGGTATTATTGAAAATGGTCGTTCATGGCTATTTTCGACAAAAATGGGGGTTGTGTGGCCATTGATCATCGACCAGAGGCTCATACACCTCACCCCACATATGTTTCCTTGTCATAGATCACATTCTTGGATTTCTGGTGGAGACCATTTCTTGGTCAAAAATTCGTAGGTCTTAGCCTTCGGTATTATTGAAAATGGTCATTCATGGCTATTTTCGGCAAAATGGGGGTTGTGTGGCCATTGATCATCGACCATAGGCTCATACACCTCACCCCACATATGTTTCCTTGCCATAGATCACATTCTTGGATTTCTGGTGGAGACCATTTCTTGGTCAAAAATCCGTAGGTGTTAGCCTTCAGTATTATTGTAAATGGTCATTCATGGCTATTTTCGACAAAAATGGGGGTTGTGTGGCCATTAATCATCGACCAGAGGCTCATAAAAAATGGGGGTTGTGTGGCCATTTATCATCGACTAGAGGCTCATAAACCTCACCCCACATATGTTTCCTTGCCATAGATCACATTCTTGGATTTCTGGTGGAGACCATTTCTTGGACAAAAATCCGTAGGTCTTAGCCTCTAGTATTATTGAAAATGGTCGCTGTTAGCCTTCGGTATTATTGAAAATAGTCATTCATGGCTATTTTCGACAAAAATGGGGGTTGTGTGGCCATTGATCATCGACTAGAGGCTCATACACCTCACTACACATATGTTTCCTTGCCATAGATCACATTCTTGGATTTCTGGTGGAGACCATTTCTTGGTCTAAAATCCGTAGGTGTTAGCCTCTAGTATTATTGAAAATGGTCGCTCATGGCTATTTTCAAGGTCGCTCATGGCTATTTTCATAAAAAATGGGGGTTGTGTGGCCATTTATCATCGACTAGAGGCTCATAAACCTCACCCCACATATGTTTCCTTGCCATAGATTACATTCTTGGATTTCTGGTGGAAACCATTTCTTGGTTAAAAACTCGTACGTGTTAGCCTTCGGTATTATCGAAAATGGTCGTTCATGGCTATTTTCAAGGTCGCTCATGGCTATTTTCAAGGTCGCTCATGGCTATTTTCATAAAAAATGGGGGTTGTGTGGCCATTGATCGTCGACCAGAGGCTCATACACCTCACCCCACATATGTTTCCTTGCCATAGATCACATTCTTGGATTTCTGGTGGAGACCATTTCTTGGTCAAAAATCCGAATGTGTTAGCCTCCGGTATTTTTGAAAATGGTCATTCATGGCTATTTTCGACAAAAATGGGGGTTGTGTGGCCATTGATCATCGACCAGACTCTCATACACCTCACCCCACATATGTTTCCTTGCCATAGATCACATTCTTGGATTTATGGTGGAGACCATTTCTTGGTCAAAAATCCATAGGTGTTAGCCTTCAGTGTCATTGAAAATGGTCGTTCATGGCTATTTTCGACAAAAATTAGGGTTGTGTGGCCATTGATCGTCGACCAGAGGCTCATACACCTCACCCCACATATGTTTCCTTGCCATAGATCACACCATAGATTACATTCTTGGATTTCTGGTGGAAACCATTTCTTGGTTAAAAACTCGTACGTGTTAGCCTTCGGTATTATTGAAAATGGTCATTCATGGCTATTTTCGACAAAAATGGGGGTTGTGTGGCCATTGATCATCGACTAGAGGCTCATACACCTCACCCCACATATCTTTCCTTGCCATAGATCACATTCTTGGATTTCTGGTGGAGACCATTTCTTGGTCAAAAATCCCTAGGTGTTAGCCTTCGGTATTATTGTAAATGGTCATTCTATGGCAAGGAAACATATGTGGGGTGAGGTGTATGAGCGTTTGGTCGATGATCAATGGCCACACAACCCCCATTTTTGCCGAAAATAGCCATGAGCGACCATTTTCAATAATACTAGAGGCTAAGACCTACGGATTTTTGACCAAGAAATGGTCTCCACCAGAAATCCAAGAATGTGATCTATGGCAAGGAAACATATGTGGGGTGAGGTGTATGAGCCTCTGGTCGATGATCAATGGCCACACAACCCCCATTTTTGTCGAAAATAGCCATGAATGACCATTTACAATAATACCGAAGGCTAACACCTACGGATTTTTGACCAAGAAATGGTCTCCACCAGAAATCCAAGAATGTGATCTATGGCAAGGTAACATATGTGGGGTGAGGTGTATGAGCGTCTGGTCGATGATCAATGGCCACACAACCCCCATTTCTTGGTTAAAAATCCGTAGGTGTTAGCCTTCGGTATTATTGAAAATGGTCGTTCATGGCTATTTTCGACAAAAATGGGGGTTGTGTGGCCATTGATCATCGACCAGAGGCTCATACACCTCACCCCACATATGTTTCCTTGCCATAGATCACATTCTTGGATTTCTGGTGGAGACCATTTCTTGGTCAAAAATCCGTAGGTCTTAGCCTTCGGTATTATTGAAAATGGTCATTCATGGCTATTTTCGGCAAAATGGGGGTTGTGTGGCCATTGATCATCGACCATAGGCTCATACACCTCACCCCACATATGTTTCCTTGCCATAGATCACATTCTTGGATTTCTGGTGGAGACCATTTCTTGGTCAAAAATCCGTAGGTGTTAGCCTTCGGTATTATTGTAAATGGTCATTCATGGGTATTTTCGACAAAAATGGGGGTTGTGTGGCCATTGATCATCGACCAGAGGCTCATAAAAAATGGGGGTTGTGTGGCCATTAATCATCGACTAGAGGCTCATAAACCTCACCCCACATATGTTTCCTTGCCATAGATCACATTCTTGGATTTCTGGTGGAGACCATTTCTTGGTCAAAAATCCGTAGGTCTTAGCCTCTAGTATTATTGAAAATGGTCGCTGTTAGCCTTCGGTATTATTGAAAATGGTCATTCATGGCTATTTTCGACAAAAATGGGGGTTGTGTGGCCATTGATCATCGACTAGAGGCTCATACACCTCACTACACATATGTTTCCTTGCCATAGATCACATTCTTGGATTTCTGGTGGAGACCATTTTTTGGTCTAAAATCCGTAGGTGTTAGCCTCTAGTATTATTGAAAATGGTCGCTCATGGCTATTTTCAAGGTCGCTCATGGCTATTTTCATAAAAAATGGGGGTTGTGTGGCCATTTATCATCGACCAGAGGCTCATACACCTCACCCCACATATGTTACTTGCCATAGATCACATTCTTGGATTTCTGGTGGAGACCATTTCTTGGTCAAAAATCCGTAGGTGTTAGCCTTTGATATTATTGAAAACGGTCATTCATGGCTATTTTCGGCAAAATGGGAGTTGTGTGGCCATTGATCATCGACTAGAGGCTCATACACCTCACCCCACATATGTTTCCTTGTCGTAGATCACATTCTTGGATTTCTGGTGGAGACCATTTCTTGGTCTAAAATCCGTAGGTGTTAGCCTCTAGTATTATTGAAAATGGTCGCTCATGGCTATTTTCGACAAAATTGGGGGTTGTGTTGCCATTGATCATCGACCAGAGGCTCGTACACTTCACCCCACATATGTTTTCTTGCCATAGATCATAATCTTGGATTTCTCGTGGAGACCATTTCTTGGTTAAAAACTCGTACGTGTTAGCCTTCGGTATTATTGTAAATGGTCATTCATGGCTATTTTCGGCAAAATGGGGGTTGTGTGGCCATTGATCATCGACCAGAGGCTCATACACCTCACCCCACATATGTTTCCTTGCCATAGATCACATTCTTGGATTTCTGGTGGAGACCATTTCTTGCTCAAAAATCCGTAGGTGTTAGCCTTCGGTATTATTGAAAATGGTCATTCATGGCTATTTTCGACAAAAATGGGGGTTGTGTGGCCATTGATCATCGACCAGACGCTCATACACCTCACCCCACATATGTTTCCTTGCCATAGATCATATTCTTGGATTTCTGGTGGAGACCATTGAAAGGGAATTAGGCTTACACCTAGTTCCTATATAATTTTGGTGGTTGAATTGCCCAACACAAATCTTTGGACTAACCAGTTTGTTCTAGTGTATAAGTTATACAGGTGCAAAAGGTTCACACTTAGCCAATAAAAAGACCAAGTGTTGGGTTCAACAAAAGAGCAAAGGAGCAACAGAAGGCTCCTCTGGTCTGGCGCACCGGACTGTCCGGTGCACCACCAGACAGTGTCCGGTGCACCAGAGGACTTCAACGCGAACTCGTCACCTTCGGGAATTCTCCAGAGCCGGCGCGCTATAATTCACCGAACTGTCCGGTGTACACCGGACGGTGTCCGGTGCTCCAACGGGACGCAGCTCAGGAACTCGCCAGCCTCGGGAAATCAGAGCGGCTGCTCCGCTATAATTCACCGGACATGTCCGGTGTGCACCGGACTGTCCGGTGCATCCACGGAGCAAAGGCTACTTCGGCGCCAACGGCTACCTGCGATGCATTTAATGCGCGCGCAGCGCGCGCAGAAGTCAGAGTCGCCCATGCCGGCGCACCGGACAGTGAACAGTGCATGTCCGGTGCGCCACCGGACATCGAGGCGGGCCCAGAAGTCAGAACTCCAACGGTCAGATTCCAACGGCACTGGTGACATGGCAGGGGCACCGAACATGTCCGGTGCGCCATCGAATAGACAGCCTCCACCAACGGTTATTTTGGTGGTTGGGGCTATAAATACCCCAACCACCCAACCATTCATTGCATCCATGTTTTCCACTTCCCAACTACTTACAAGAGCTCTAGCATTCAATTCTAGACACACCAAAGAGATCAAATCCTCTCCAAATTCCACACAACGCCCTAGTGACTAGAGAGAGAGATTTGCTTGTGTTCTTTCGAGCTCTTGCGCTTGGATTGCTTTCTTCTTTCTTGATTCCTTCATTGCGATCAAACTCACTTGTAATTGAGGCAAGAGACACCAAACTTGTGGTGGTCCTTGTGGGAACTTTGTGTTCCAAGTGATTGAGAAGAGAAAGCTCACTCGATCCGTGGGATCGTTTGAGAGAGGGAAGGGTTGAAAGAGACCCGACCTTTGTGGCCTCCTCAACGGGGAGTAGGTTTGAGAGTACCGAACCTCGGTAAAACAAATCCGCGTGTCACACTCTTCATTTGCTTGCGATTTGTTTTTCACCCTCTCTCGCGGACTCGGTTTCATATTTCTAACGCTAACCCGGCTTGTAGTTGTGTTTATATTTGTAAATTTCAGTTTCGCCCTATTCACCCCCCCTCTAGGCGACTATCAATTGGTATCAAAGCCAGGTTCTTCATTAGAGCCTAACCGCTCGAAGTAATGTCGGGAGATCACGCCAAGAAGGAGATGGAGACCGGCGAAAAGCCCACTACAAGCCACGGGAGCACTTCATCGGAAGAGTCCCGCACTAAGAGGAAGGAGAAGAAGAAGAGCTCCTCCAACAAAGGGAAGGAGAAGAAATCTTCTTCTCACCACAAAGAGAAGAAGGAGAAATCTTCCTCTCACAAGCCGCATCGGAGTGGGGACAAGCACAAGAGGATGAGGAAAGTCGTCTACTACGAGACCGACACTTCATCAACATCCACCTCCGGCTCCGACGCGGCGTCCGTCACTTCTAAACGCCAAGAGCGTAAGAAGTATAGTAAGATTCCCCTAAGCTACCCTCGCATTTCTAAACATACACCTTTACTTTCCGTCCCATTAGGCAAACCACCAACTTTTGATGGTGAATATTACGCTAGGTGGAGCGATTTAATGCGATTTCATCTAACCTCGCTCCACAAAAGTATATGGGATGTTGTTGAGTTTGGTGCACAGGTACCGTCCGTAGGGGATGAAGACTATGATGAGGATGAGGTGGCCCAAATCGAGCACTTCAACTCTCAAGAAACAACAATACTCCTCGCCTCTTTAAGTAGAGAGGAGTATAACAAAGTTCAAGGGTTGAAGAGCGCCAAGGAGGTTTGGGATGTGCTCAAAACCGCGCACGAGGGAGATGAGCTCACAAAGATCACCAAGCGGGAAACGATCGAGGGGGAGCTCGGTCGGTTCCGGCTTCGCAAAGGGGAAGAGCCACAACACATGTACAACCGGCTCAAGACCTTGGTGAACCAAGTGCGCAACCTCGGGAGCAAGAAGTGGGACGACCACGAAGTGGTTAAGGTTATTCTAAGATCTCTCATTTTCCTTAACCCCACTCAAGTTCAATTAATTCGTGGTAATCCTAGATATACTAAAATGACCCCAGAGGAAGTTATCGGGAATTTTGTAAGTTTTGAGTGCATGATCGAAGGCTCGAGGGAGATCAACGAGCTTGATGATCCCTCCACATCCGAAGCTCAACCCGTCGCATTCAAGGCGACAGAGGAAAAGAAGGAGGAGTCTACACCAAGTAGACAACCAATCGACGCCTCCAAGCTCGACAATGAGGAAATGGCGCTCGTCATCAAGAGCTTCCGCCAAATCCTCAAGCAAAGGAGGGGGAAAGACTACAAGTCCCGCTCCAAGAAAGTTTGCTACAAGTGTGGTAAGCCCGGTCACTTTATTGCAAAATGTCCATTATCAAGTGACAGTGACAGGGATAACGACAAGAAGGGCAAGAGGAGAGAAAAGAAGAGGTACTACAAGAAGAAGGGCGGCGATGCCCATGTTTGTCGGGAGTGGGACTCCGACGAGAGCTCAAGCGACTCCTCCGACGACGAGGACGCCGCCAACATCGCCGTCACCAAGGGACTCCTCTTCCCCAACGTCGGCCACAAGTGCCTCATGGCAAAGGACGGCAAACGGAAGAAGGTTAAATCTAACTCCTCCACTAAATATGAGTCTTCTAGTGATGATAATGCTAGTGATGAGGAGGATAACTTGCGATCTCTTTTTGCCAACCTCAACATGCAACAAAAGGAAAAACTTAATGAATTGATTAGTGCCATTCATGAAAAGGATGATCTCTTGGACACTCAAGAGGACTTCCTTATTAAAGAAAATAAGAAGCATGTTAAGGTTAAAAATGCTTATGCTCTAGAAGTAGAAAAATGTCAAAAACTATCTAGTGAGCTAAGCACTTGCCATGAGATGATTGACAACCTTAGAAATGAAAATGCTAGTTTAAATGCTAAGGTTGATTCTCATGTTTGTGATATTTCAATTCCCAATCTTAGAAACAATAATGATGATTTACTTGCTAAGATTGAAGAATTGAATGTATCTCTTGCTAGCCTTAGATTAGAAAATGAAAACTTGATTGCTAAGGCTAAAGATTTTGATGTTTGCAAAGTTACAATTTCCGATCTTAGAGATAAGAATGATATATTACGTGCTAAGATTGTTGAACTTAATTCTTGCAAACCATCTACATCTACCATTGAGCATGTCACTATTTGTACTAGATGTAGAGATATTGATGTTGATGCTATTCATGATCACATGATTTTGATTAAACAACAAAATGATCATATAGCAAAATTAGATGCTAAAATTGTCGAGCATAACTTAGAAAATGAAAAGTTTAAATTTGCTAGAAGTATGCTCTATAATGGGAGACGCCCGGGCATCAAGGATGGCATTGGCTTTCAAAGGGGAGACAATGTCAAACTTAATGCCCCTCCTAAAAGATTGTCCAACTTTGTTAAGGGCAAGGCTCCCATGCCTCAGGATAACGAGGGTTACATTTTATACCCTGCCGGTTACCCCGAGGACAAAATTAGGAGAATTCACTCTAGGAAGTCTCACTCTGGCCCTAATCATGCTTTTATGTATAAGGGTGAGACATCTAGCTCTAGGCAACCAACCCGTGCTAAGTTGCCTAAGAAGAAAACTCCTATTGCATCAAATGATCATGATATTTCTTTTAAAACTTTTGATGCATCTTATGCTTTGACTAACAAATCCGGCAAGGTAGTTGCCAAGTTTGTTGGGGGCAAACACAAGGGGTCAGACTTGTGATTGGATACCCAAAGTTCTTGTTTCTAATGCCAAAGGACCCAAAACCGTTTGGGTACCTAAAGTCAAGAACTAAAATTGTTTTGTAGGTTTATGCATCCGGGGGCTCAAGTTGGATACTCGACAGCGGGTGCACAAACCATATGACAGTGGAGAAAAGGATGTTCTCCTCCTATGAGAAAAACCAAGATCCCCAACGAGCTATCACATTCGGGGATGGAAATCAAGGTTTGGTCAAAGGTCTTGGTAAAATTGCTATATCTCCTGACCATTCAATTTCCAATGTTTTTCTTGTAGATTCTTTAGATTACAATTTGCTTTCCGTTTCACAATTATGTCAAATGGGCTACAACTGTCTATTTACTGATGTAGGTGTCACTGTCTTTAGAAGAAGTGATGATTCAATAGCATTTAAGGGTGTGTTAGAGGGTCAGCTATACTTAGTAGATTTTGATAGAGCTGAACTCGACACATGCTTAATTGCTAAGACTAACATGGGTTGGCTCTGGCACCGCCGACTAGCCCATGTTGGGATGAAGAATCTTCGTAAGCTTCTAAAGGGAGAACACATTTTAGGACTAACAAATGTTCATTTTGAGAAAGACAGGATTTGTAGTGCATGTCAGGCAGGAAAGCAAGTTGGAGCCCATCATCCACACAAGAACATCATGACGACCGAAAGACCACTGGAGCTCCTACACATGGACCTATTCGGCCCGATTGCTTACATAAGCATCGGCGGGAGTAAGTATTGTCTTGTAATAGTGGATGATTATTCTCGCTTCACTTGGGTATTCTTTTTACAGGAAAAATCTCAAACCCAAGAGACCTTAAAGGGATTCTTGAGACGCGCTCAAAATGAGTTTGGCTTAAGGATCAAGAAAATAAGAAGCGACAACGGGACGGAGTTCAAGAACTCTCAAATCGAAGGCTTTCTTGAGGAAGAGGGCATCAAGCATGAGTTCTCTTCTCCCTACACCCCACAACAAAATGGTGTAGTGGAGAGGAAGAATCGAACTCTATTAGACATGGCAAGGACCATGCTTGATGAGTACAAGACTTCGGATCGGTTTTGGGCCGAGGCGGTCAACACCGCTTGCTACGCCATCAACCGGTTGTATCTACACCGAATCCTCAAGAAGACATCATATGAACTCCTAACCGGTAAAAAGCCCAACATTTCATATTTTAGAGTCTTTGGTAGCAAATGCTTTATTCTTATTAAAAGAGGTAGAAAATCTAAATTTGCTCCTAAGACTGTGGAAGGCTTTTTACTTGGTTATGACTCAAACACAAGGGCATATAGGGTCTTTAACAAGTCCACTGGACTAGTTGAAGTCTCATGTGACGTTGTGTTTGATGAAACTAACGGCTCTCAAGTAGAGCAAGTTGATCTTGATGAGATAGGTGATGAAAAGGCTCCGTGCATCGCGCTAAGGAACATGTCCATTGGGGATGTGTGTCCTAAGGAATCCGAAGAGCTTCCAAAAGCACAAGATCAACCATCCTCCTCCACGCGAGCATCTCCACCAACTCAAAATGAGGATGAGGCTCAAGTTGATGAAGTAGAAGATCAAGCAATTGAGCCACCTCAAGATGATGGCAATGATCAAGGGGGAGATGCAAATGAGGAAGACAAGGAGGAAGAGGAACAAAGGCCGCCACACCCAAGAGTCCACCAAGCAATCCAACGAGATCACCCCGTCGACACCATCCTCGGCGACATTCATAAGGGGGTAACTACTAGATCTCGTGTTGCACATTTTTGTGAACATTACTCGTTTGTTTCCTCTATTGAGCCACACAGGGTAGAGGAAGCACTACAAGATTCGGATTGGGTGGTGGCGATGCAAGAAGAGCTCAACAACTTCACTAGGAATGAGGTATGGCATTTAGTTCCACGTCCTAACCAAAATGTTGTAGGAACCAAATGGGTCTTCCGCAACAAGCAAGACGAGCATGGTGTGGTGGTAAGGAACAAAGCTCGACTTGTGGCCAAGGGATACTCCCAAGTCGAAGGTTTGGATTTCGGTGAAACCTATGCACCCGTAGCTAGGCTTGAGTCAATTCGTATATTATTAGCCTATGCTACTTACCATGGCTTTAAGCTTTATCAAATGGACGTGAAAAGTGCCTTCCTCAATGGACCAATCAAGGAAGAGGTCTATGTTGAGCAACCTCCCGGCTTTGAAGACAGTGAGTATCCTAACCATGTCTATAAGCTCTCTAAGGCGCTTTACGGGCTCAAGCAAGCCCCAAGAGCATGGTATGAATGCCTTAGGGATTTCCTTATTGCTAATGGCTTCAAAGTCGGAAAAGCCGATCCTACTCTATTCACTAAAACTCTTGACAATGATTTGTTTGTATGCCAAATTTATGTTGATGATATCATATTTGGGTCTACTAACGAATCTACTTGTGAAGAATTTAGTAGGATCATGACACAAAAGTTCGAGATGTTGATGATGGGGGAGTTGAAGTATTTTCTAGGATTCCAAGTCAAACAACTCCAAGAGGGCACCTTCATTAGCCAAACAAAGTACACTCAAGACATTCTAACCAAGTTTGGGATGAAGGATGCCAAACCCATCAAGACACCCATGGGAACTAATGGGCATCTCGACCTCGACACGGGAGGTAAGTCCGTGGATCAAAAGGTATACCGGTCGATGATAGGTTCATTACTCTATTTATGTGCATCTCGACCGGACATTATGCTTTCCCTTTGCATGTGTGCAAGATTCCAATCCGACCCTAAGGAATCCCACCTTACGACCGTAAAACGAATCTTGAGATATTTGGCTTATACTCCTAAGTTTGGGCTTTGGTACCCTCGGGGATCCACTTTTGATTTAATTGGTTATTCAGATGCCGATTGGGCGGGGTGTAAGATTAATAGAAAGAGCACATCAGGGATTTGCCAGTTCTTGGGAAGATCCTTGGTGTCTTGGGCCTCAAAGAAGCAAAATTCGGTCGCTCTTTCAACCGCCGAAGCCGAGTACATTGCCGCAGGTCATTGTTGCGCGCAATTGCTTTGGATGAGGCAAACCCTGCGGGACTACGGTTACAAATTAACCAAAGTCCCTTTGCTATGTGATAATGAGAGTGCAATCAAAATGGCCGACAATCCCGTCGAGCATAGCCGCACTAAGCACATAGCCATTCGGTATCATTTTCTTAGGGATCACCAACAAAAGGGAGATATTGAGATTGCATACATTAATACTAAAGATCAATTAGCCGATATCTTTACCAAACCACTTGATGAACAAACTTTTACCAAACTTAGGCATGAGCTCAATATTCTTGATTCTAGAAATTTCTATTGCTAACTTGCACACATAGCTCATGAATATACCTTTGATCATGTCTCTTTCATATGCTATGACTAATGTGTTTTCAAGTCTACTTCAAATCAAGTCATAGGTGCATTGAAAGGGCATTGGAGTCTTCGGCGAAGACAAAGGCTTCCACTCCGTCAACTCATCCTTCGCCGTCACTCCGAGCCGCTCTCTATCCTTGGGGGAGAGAGCAAAACAAAAGGACTCCTACTTTGGTATAATCTTCACTCTTTTATTTATGACCAAGGGAGGAGAAAGTTATTTGAAGGGCTCTAATGACTCCGTTTTTGGCGATTCATGCCAAAGGGGGAGGAAGTATTAGCCCAAAGCAAAAGGACCGCACCACCACCTAATTTTAAAATGTAATTTCCAATTGTCAATTTGGTATCTTAATGTGTTCAAAAAGGGGAGACAGTAGTATTTCAAAATTGTTTCATCAAAACCCTCTTGAACACTAAGAGGAGATTTTATTTAGGGGGAGTTTTGTTTAGTCAAAGGAAAAGCATTTGGAACAGGGGGAGAAAATTTCAAATCTTGAAAATGCTTTGCAAACTCTTATTCATTTACCCTTGACTATTTGCAAAAGAACTTTGAAAAGATTTAGAAAAGATTTTGCAAAAACAAAACATGTGGTGCAAGTGTTGGGGACTTGTTCTCAAATGCTTAGAATTAAGAACAAGGCAACATAAAATGTTAAATGTTAATGTCCTTCGTCTATGAAACATTATTCTCTTGAGAATAATGGATCTTGGACGAAGGTTGATAAGAGCATAATTACGAAGCTTAAATCTTCGTAATAAAATTTCAGTAAAAAATTATAAAATGACATAAAATAAAAGGTATAAAAGGAATAAATACATCATAGATGAATTACATTGTATTTACTTAATATATTGAATTATTGAATACAATAATACCTTTGCCTTGGCAAAGAGTTGGATTCCGAGAGATGCGATTGCAATTAGTCGAATGCGTGAACAGTAACGGAATACTGTTCACTATTTATAGGCACAGGACGCAGCCTGTGAGGAATTACAAGTATGCCCCTTATAAAAACTTACAACATTGACTCAGACCTTTATGGACTAAAAGGTCATTCTATCTTTAAGTCGGTTTGTAATGCCGAAGCTTTACGAAGAGGAACCTTCGGCTATCTTATACAAACAGCTTCATCCGAGGACCACTTCTTTCTATAAGACCTTCGGCGACGAAGCATAGACCCAACAGTAGCCCCTTTCGCGGTGCTAGATCGTTTTTCGTAACGAGCTTGATCCGTGAAAAAAGTTTCTTAGGCTTCGGAGCGCCGAAGGTCTCAAAAACACCTTCCCTGAGCTCGTTGACGAGAAACGATTCAATCTCCCTGCGTGTAGCGGCCCCACCTTGCAGAGTTACTGTTCGGTCTCTGCGGTCCACCGTACAGCGAGTGCGAGCGGGTGTCCGCCTGGTGTAAAACTTCTGGCGCTTCGCCTTCTTATCTGCAGCACTATATAAACAGACGAGTAGGTGTGAAGTTACCACAGCATTTACTGCTATTTGCACTGTTTTGCTGCCAAAATTTTTAACCGTCGCCGAAGCTTGTCTGTCGGAATCGAACGAAGCTCCATCTTGAAGCCTGCTTCGGAGGAAAAAAGTATTAAAGTTTCACAAGTTCATAGTTAAATGGCCAGAGTCCGTTCTACCGCCAGGGTTGAGCGTGAGGGGGACGAAACTGAAGCTTCGGAGACTGTCCCTATCTCCGAAGCCATGCAACGATCCGGGTTAGTGACTTCGGAAAAGATTCCTAGTGATGATGCGGAACAAGCAATCGCTGAAGCAGAAGGAGAAGATACTGAGGAAACTGACCCCGAAGATGATTATCACCTTGCCATGCCAAGCAAACCCAGCCATTTGGACTTCGGGAAATCTACTGTTTCGAAGGCTGATCTGTCCAAGATGGTAAAGTCAGGCTATTTTACTGAAAATCAAAAGAAGCTATTACGCTTCGGGGGAGAAGAGACTACCCCAAAGCCGGAGAAAGATGAAATTGTTATTTTTAAGAGCTTCCTGAAGGCTGGATTAAGATTCCCCCTACATGGGATTATTGCAGAGGTATTGAGGAGGTTCGGAATCTATTTTCACCAGCTGACCCCTAACGCTATCGTTAGGCTTAGTGTTTATATCTGGGCACTCCGAAGCCAGGCGGTGGAACCGTTTGCGGATAGCTTTTGCCGAGTTCACGAACTGCACTATCAGACAAAGGCTAGAAAGGATGGATTACATGACAATTTTGGTTGCTATAATTTTGCTTATTGGAAAACTACGAAGTATCCTGTGATCAGCTACCGAAGCAAATGGGCAGCAGGGTGGAAATCGGAATGGTTCTATGTCAAGGTTGATGACGATAAGGAAAAGCTTGTGCAAAGTCCACTTGAACTAATCTTCGGAGAAACCCGCCCCCAGTGCCACATGTTACCAGAGGGTTCGACTCAAAAAGCAATGTATGAATTCAAAATAATTGCAGAGAATATCAGTACAAGGGACCTGGTCCAGGAGTTTTTGGCTTTCAAGGTTTTTCCTAGTGTAAAAGAGTGGGAAATGCCGAAGCTGAAGGGGGAGAAGAAAAAAGGTGAACTTGTACGTTTACCTTACTACTTCAAATTTAAGAAATACTTTAAAACTCCTTGCCAAGAGTGGCTGGATACGATTGAAGTGATGTGCAATGAAATACTTGGCAATTATTCCAAAAAAGAAGATCAATTGATGACCGCAGCCTTCGGCACCCGTCCGAAACGAAGGCTAAATCGAGTGTTGGACGCCTTGGGTTTCGAATACCCTGATTACGAAAATCTGAACAAAGGTGCCGGAGGCCAAAAAAGGAAAAGGATAACTGAAGCCTTAGATGAAGGTGAAAAAGAGCCAATAAAGAAGAAAATTCCGAAGAAAAGGAAAGCTCCTTCTCCGAAGCGACAAATACCCGAAGCAGAAGAAACCCCCGCATCACCTTCTGCTGCTGTCGTTGAGGAAATTCTGAAGGTAATGACTGAATCCTTACCTGCGAAGCTAAGTCCACTGGGCCCTCAACTGACAAAGTTTTTTCAGAAGGACAAGGAGCCCGAAAAATCGAAGAAGACAATCAAGGCAAAGAAACAAAGAATTATCACTGTGACAGAGGTAATTGACAAGACGCCGCCAAGAGCTTCAGCCCAGAAAACACCGGCGGCTGCAGAGGGGACAGATATTGAAATTGCACCTTCGGAGGCCGCAGCTGCCGAAGCTGCCTCAGCTGAAGATTTGAACCTGGAGAGCACAATTGAACATATTGATCAAATACTGCTAGACATGGCTGCAGAAGAAGCTACCACTGCTGCCGAAGAGGCCGTGACCGCAGCGTCGAAGAAAGGAAAAGAAATTGCTGATGAAGCTTCAGAAAACGAAGCCTTCATGTTCCAGAACTTAGTTGGAGAACATCTATCAAAAGCTGAAATAGAAGAACTTAGAGAGTATGCCAAATCCTGTGGATACAAACCTGGGGCACTCCTCTTTGGAGGCGTTGATGATGAGAAATTAGAGTGTATTCGAGATCAAACAGGGGCCAAAGTTATCAGTACTCTGTCCAAGAGTATTGGATTCCCGAAGCTAGAAACAGACATCAGCCGCTACCGACGACAACATGTCGTTGGTAGTTTATTTTACTCCAACTTCAAGGTGAATAACTTGTCCCTTAACTTTTATTGTTTCTAATAATAAAAACATGTCTGACGAAGGTTGTGTTCGTGTAGAGTATGCTGTTGAGCAAAGCCTTGCAAATGCAGCAAGATTTTGAAGATAAGAAGCACAAAGTTATAATTGAAAATTTGGAAAGCAAAATAAAGGAACAATCAGATGCTTTTGAGAAAAAGAACTTTGAGCTCCAGGCAACCGAAGGTTTATTGGCGGAAGCTGAAGCAAAAATAACAGAACTGAACACGAAGCTTCTCCGCCAGTCTGAGCAGTTCGAACGAGAAAAACAAGATTTTATTGCAAAACTTGAAGCCGAAGCTCAACAAAATTCAGATTTGAGAAAACTACTGACAAGTCTTCAAGAAAAATGCTTGGAATTTAGCAACAAATGCATTCAACGATTAAGAAAGATTTTTTACTCAGTTGGAGCCAGCAGTGAAAAATTCACCCCCTCAGCTGAAGATCTACCGAAAACCTTCGAACATATTGAGGGGGAGATTGACGAGCTCGACGAAGTCATAGCTGGGCATGGTGACTTCTGTGCCTGGGTGGCTTCTCGAGGGACTGCTGCAGCCTTCCTGAAGGCTGGCTGTGATCATGGGAAGATTGTCAATAGGCCAAATTTCACTTTATCACCATCAATCCTGGATGACATCCCTGATCTCGCCCGAAGTATCTCGAATCGATTTGTAAAAATGATATGGACAAAAGGTGGGCGAGAGAAGGCTGGAGACGAAGCTCGTAGCCACCTTGATCTAGTAAGAAACCATACCTTGTGCTTACCTTTTCCTGTAAACTTGATTTTGACTTCCAACGACCTTATTCATGTAGGATGACGAAGCCGAAGCTGATGATCAAAAATAACGCCGAAGCCGAAGCTCCTTGGAGATTTAGATAGTAGACTGTAGACAGTACTTGAAAAAACGTTTGAGATAACTTTTGTAAATGTAGCCAAAACTTGTCTTTAATGAATTCTGTTCATACCTTGTTATATATCCTTATCCTTTCATTGATGTATGAGAAATGCTTTGATGTGGACGAAATTTTCTTTTGAGCCGAAGGCGAAAAAACACCTTCCCTTCTTTTCGTACGCAGCGAAGCATAGAAAACAACATTTTCCTTTCTTCTTTGTGCACGAAGCTCTTTTTTCCCTTTCTTTTTTCTCTTTTTGCCGAAGCAACCATTTATGCGATGAAGGTGATTATCCTACATATGCCTAGATGAATGTTTATGAATGCAAATGCTATGATGTAATGTGATGTGCAAATGAATGGCCAAACACGTATCCGAAGCCATTTTCATAGCCATTATTTTCTTAAAAACAATCACACCTCAGCTCTGCATTCCCTTAGGAACGACTTTGGAGCTTCTTCGCCTTTACTTTTGGCGGAATCAGTGTTGACTTTTAGCTGTAAGCTCTGCATTCCCTTAGGAACGACTTTGGAGCTTCTTCGCCTTTACTTTTGGCGGAATCAGCGTTGACTTTTCGCTGTAAGCTCTGCATTCCCTTAGGAACGACTTTGGAGCTTCTTCGCCTTTACTTTTTGGCACTCGATGGTGCGCTCTCAGCTTTTACATTTACATTCTTTGGGGGATTTTGCTCTTATAGAACTAAAAAAGGAAATTACATATGCTGGCCCCATTAAAAACCTTTCTCCCCCTTTGGAAAGGAAAAGGGTGCCATGAAAGAAAAAATAAAAAATATGAAAAATTACATCGAATTATACATAATATCGCCGAAGCTCATCTGCATTCCAAGACCTAGGAATGTCATTGCCATCCATATCCTTCAATCTGTATGAACCGGGTCTTGACGAAGATGCTACTAAGAAAGGTCCGTCCCATTTCAACTGCAATTTGCCCACTGTTTCTGGGTTGGCCACTCTCCGAAGCACCAAGTGCCCTGGCTCAATATTTTTTAGCCGAACCTTTCTATCCCGCCATTTGACTGTTTCGGCTTGATATTTATTGATATTCTCCACGGCTTGCAGTCTGATCCCTTCTAAAGCATCTTTTTCTATAGAATAAGCAGCTTCGGAATCTGATTCTGCCGAAGCTACTATCCTTATTGATCCGGTTTTAGCTTCCTCTGGAGTTATTGCTTCGTCACCGAATAACAACTTGAATGGAGTGAAGCCTGTAGACCTTGATGTTGTCGTGTTGTGGCTCCACACCACTTTCGTTAACTGATCTGGCCATTTTCCTCTGGGTTGATTGAAGATTAACTTCATTATTCCTGTCATTATAATGCCGTTGGCTCTTTCAACGAGTCCATTTGACTCCGGGTGCCTAACTGATGCAAAATGGATCTTCGTACCAATTTGGTCACAGAAGTCCCTGAAAGCTTCGGAGTCAAACTGTGTCCCATTGTCCACAGTGATAGCCTTTGGCACCCCGAAACGACAAACAATATTCTGCCAGAAAAACTTTTGGACGGTGGCCGAAGTTATTGTGGCTAAAGGCTTCGCCTCAATCCATTTAGAAAAATATTCCACAGCTACTACAACATATCTCAGGTTCCCTTGGGCCGGTGGTAACGGACCTAACAAGTCAAGGCCCCACCTTTGTAATGGCCAAGTGGGTTGTATGAGCTGTGTTAAGGACGAAGGTTGTTTTTGATCTCTTGCACATTTCTGACAACCTTCGCACCTTTGAACCAATTCTGCTGCATCCGAAGCTGCCTTCGGCCAATAAAACCCTTGGCAGAAAATTTTTCCAAGTAACGGCCTAGATCCGATGTGAGATCCACACAGGCCTGCATGTATTTCTTTCATTAACTCTATACCTTCGGTTCTGGATAAACAATTGAGCAGCGGAGCACAAACTCCATGTTTGTACAACTCCCCTTCTATCATGACATATGGACGAGCTCTTGCTTCTATCCTCTTGTTATAAGCTTCGTCATCTGAAAGGAATTTACCCTGAAGGTAAGAGATGATCTCGGTTCTCCAATCTTCGCTAAAAACAGGAGATATATTAAGGACCGCTCTTTCAAGAAGTTCCACCGAAGGTGCTTTTATTGTTTCGAAGAACACATCCGAAGGTAAAGGCAGCCCCTGTGCTGCTGACTTAGCTAGCAAATCAGCATGCTCATTTTGTCCTCGAGGGATATTTTTGACAGAAAACCCTTCGAAGGAAGCTTCAACTCTTCGAACCATATCCAGATATTTTTCAAGCTTCGGATCCTTAGCCTTGCAACTCTTGTCAATATGACCCGAAACAACCTGGGAATCAGTTTTAAGTATGGCCCTTCTGATTCCCATTGCTTTTAACTTCCGAAGACCTAGAATCAATGCTTCGTACTCAGCAATGTTATTTGTGCAATTAAAATCAAGCTTTGCCGCATAACAAGTTTTGACTTTGGAAGGTGAAACCAACACAGCAGCCGCTCCTGCTCCGAAGGTTCCCCAAGATCCATCACAAAACACTGTCCAGGCTTCGTTGTCTTTATTCGTTTCCTCCTCCTGAGCCCCTGGCGTCCAATCAGCAATAAAGTCTGCCAGCGCCTGTGACTGAATCGAAGATCTATGAACATATTCAATACAAAATTCATTGAGCTCTGCAGCCCATTTTCCAATCCTTCCAGTAGCTTCTCGGTTCCTCATAATATCCTTCAGAGGTTGTGATGAAGGAACAATTATGTTGTAAGCTTGGAAATAGTGCCGAAGCTTCCTGGAGGCCATCAAGACAGCATACAGTACCTTCTCCAACTCTGTATAATTTTTCTTTGACAAACTAAGAACCTCGGATACAAAATATATTGGGGCCTGCCTCTTGACTTGACCATCAAGCTTCTCCTGGACAAGCGCTGCACTTACCGCTGAGTGCGAAGCTGCCACATATAATAACAAAGGAGCCCCTGGCATTGGTGGAGTCAATGTTGTTAGATCTATTAAATACTGTTTTAGCTCTTCAAAAGCCTTCTGCTGGATTGGTCCCCATTGAAAGACTTCGGCTGACTTCAGCACTTCGAAGAATGGTAAGTTTCTCTCTGCTGATCTGGATATGAATCTATTGAGAGATGCCAATCTTCCTGTCAATCTTTGAGCCCCCTTCTTTGTAGTTGGTGGCTCCATCCGAAGTATAGCTTGAATTTTACTTGGATTGGCTTCAATTCCCTTTGTTGAAACCAAGCATCCAAGAAATTTCCCCTTCTTCACTCCGAAGACGCATTTTTCTGGATTTAACTTTAAGCCAGCTTGCCTGAAACTGGCGAAGGTCTCCTGCAGATCAGCAATATGATTCTCCTGCTTCGTGCTTTTGACAATGATGTCATCAACATAAGTTAGCACATTTCTGCCTATTTGAGATTGGAGAACCTTCGCAGTCATTCGGCTGAAACTTCCTCCAGCGTTTTTGAGCCCCTCAGGCATCCGAAGATAGCAATATGTGCCACTTGGAGTTATGAAGCTAGTCTTCGGCTCATCTTCCTTCTTCATCCAAATTTGGTGATAGCCTGAATAACAGTCTAACAGACTCATGAGCTCTGAAGAAGCTGCTGCATCAACTAAAGAGTCTATCCTTGGTAGTGGGAATTCATCCTTCGGACAAGCCTTGTTAAGATCTGTAAAATCGATGCACATTCGCCACCTGCCATTGGCCTTTTTTACCATAACAGTGTTAGCTAGCCATTCTGGGTACTTCACTTCTTTGATAACTCCTGCACTGAGGAGTCTTTTGACTTCGTTGCGAGCACCTTCGGCCTTATCATCTGACATTTTCCGAAGCCTTTGCTTTCTGGGTCTGAAGGATGGATCGACATTGAGCGAGTGCTCAATAACATCCCTATTAACTCCGCATAGATCATTGGCTGACCATGCAAAAACATCTTTGTTATTGAACAAAAACCTTATCAAGGTTTTCTCCTGCTCTTCGGATAATTGAGAGCCTAACAGCACCTTCTGCTCTGCTATGTCCTCACATAAGAGCATAGGCTTCGGCTGATCTGCTGAAGCTGCTTTCTCCCTTCTGAATTTGTACTGTTCACAAGCTTCAGCTCCATCTATGTTATGGATTGCTTTTGAGTCAGTCCAATTGCCTTCGGCCCTTCTTGCAGCTTCCTGACTTCCATGGATAGCAATGGGTCCCTGATCCGAAGGTATCTTCATGCAAAGATAAGCAGGATGAAGGATTGCTTCGAAGGCATTGAGAGTACCACGACCAATAATTGCATTGTAAGGGTATTCCATGTCAACAATGTCAAACACAACTTGCTCAGTTCTAGTGTTGTTGATGAACCCGAAGGTCACTGACATGGTGATCTTGCCCAGTGCTACAATCTGTCTTCCTCCGAAGCCACAGAGAGGATGTGTAGCATCATGAATCTTATCTTCTGGCTCTTGCATTTGTCTGAAGGCCTTAGCAAATATGATGTCAGCTGCACTGCCTGTGTCAACCAAGACATTGTGGACCAGAAATCCTTTGATAACACAAGAGATAACCATGGCATCGTTGTGTGGGTAATCTTTGAGCTGAAGGTCCTCTTGGGAGAAGGTAATAGGAATGTGAGACCATCTTGACTTGATGAAGGGTCCTTGCACCCCAACATGATGTACCCTTCTCTGTGCTTCCTTCTTCTGTTTCTTGTTAGCTGGCTCTGAGGACGAGCCACCTGTGATCGGGAGCACCAGCCTCGGGTCCGAAGCAGCTCCAGCTTGGTCGTTGAACGAAGCCATCAGCTCAAAAAGTGGAAGTGAGTTCACCGGAGGTGGGCGCCAATGTTGGGGACTTGTTCTCAAATGCTTAGAATTAAGAACAAGGCAACATAAAATGTTAAATGTTAATGTCCTTCGTCTATGAAACATTATTCTCTTGAGAATAATGGATCTTGGACGAAGGTTGATAAGAGCATAATTACGAAGCTTAAATCTTCGTAATAAAATTTCAGTAAAAAATTATAAAATGACATAAAATAAAAGGTATAAAAGGAATAAATACATCATAGATGAATTACATTGTATTTACTTAATATATTGAATTATTGAATACAATAATACCTTTGCCTTGGCAAAGAGTTGGATTCCGAGAGATGCGATTGCAATTAGTCGAATGCGTGAACAGTAACGGAATACTGTTCACTATTTATAGGCACAGGACGCAGCCTGTGAGGAATTACAAGTATGCCCCTTATAAAAACTTACAACATTGACTCAGACCTTTATGGACTAAAAGGTCATTCTATCTTTAAGTCGGTTTGTAATGCCGAAGCTTTACGAAGAGGAACCTTCGGCTATCTTATACAAACAGCTTCATCCGAGGACCACTTCTTTCTATAAGACCTTCGGCGACGAAGCATAGACCCAACAGCAAGCGTGGTCCAAAATGTTAAAAATGAAGAAACAATCCATGAATATCTTGTAAGTATTTATATTGGCTCAATTCCAAGCAACCTTTGCACTTATATTATGCAAACTAGTTCAATTATGCACTTCTATATTTGCTTTGGTTTGTGTTGGCATCAATCACCAAAAAGGGGGAGATTGAAAGGGAATTAGGCTTACACCTAGTTCCTATATAATTTTGGTGGTTGAATTGCCCAACACAAATCTTTGGACTAACTAGTTTGTTCTAGTGTATAAGTTATACAGGTGCAAAAGGTTCACACTTAGCCAATAAAAAGACCAAGTGTTGGGTTCAACAAAAGAGCAAAGGAGCAACCGAAGGCTCCTCTGGTCTGGCGCACCGGACTGTCCGGTGCACCACTGGACAGTGTCCGGTGCACCAAAGGACTTCAACGCGAACTCGTCGCCTTCGGGAATTCTCCAGAGCCGGCGCGCTATAATTCACCGGACTGTCCGGTGCCCCAACGGGACGCGGCTCAGGAACTCGCCAGCCTTGGGAAATCAGAGCGGCTGCTCCGCTATAATTCACCGGACATGTCCGGTGTGCACCGGACTGTCCAGTGCATCCACGGAGCAACGGCTACTTCGGCGCCAACGGCTACCTGCGATGCATTTATTGCGCGCGCAGCGCGCGCAGAAGTCAGAGTCGCCCATGCCGGCGCACCGGACAGTGAACAGTGCATGTCCGGTACGCCACCGGACATCGAGGCGGGCCCAGAAGTCAAAACTCCAACGGTCAGATTCCAACGGCACTGGTGACGTGGCAGGGGCACCGGACATGTCTGGTGCGCCATCGAACAGACAGCCTCCACCAACGGTTATTTTGGTGGTTGGGGCTATAAATACCCCAACCACCCAACCATTCATTGCATCCAAGTTTTCCACTTCCCAACTACTTACAAGAGCTCTAGCATTCAATTCTAGACACACCAAAGAGATCAAATCCTCTCCAAATTCCACACAACGCCCTAGTGACTAGAGAGAGAGATTTGCTTGTGTTCTTTCGAGCTCTTGCGCTTGGATTGCTTTCTTCTTTCTTGATTCCTTCATTGCGATCAAACTCACTTGTAATTGAGGCAAGAGACACCAAACTTGTGGTGGTCCTTGTGGGTACTTTGTGTTCCAAGTGATTGAGAAGAGAAAGCTCACTCGATCCGTGGGATCGTTTGAGAGAGGGAAGGGTTGAAAGAGACCCGGCCTTTGTGGCCTCCTCAACGGGGAGTAGGTTTGAGAGAACCGAACCTCGGTAAAACAAATCCGCGTGTCACACTCTTCATTTGCTTGCGATTTGTTTTCCACCCTCTCTCGCGGACTCGGTTTCATATTTCTAACGCTAACCCGGCTTGTAGTTGTGTTTATATTTGTAAATTTCAGTTTCGCCCTATTCACCCCCCCCCCTCTAGGCGACTATCAACCATTTCTTGGTCTAAAATCCGTAGGTGTTAGCCTCTAGTATTATTGAAAATGGTCGCTCATGGCTATTTTCATAAAAAATGGGGGTTGTGTGGCCATTGATCATCGACCAGAGGCTCGTACACTTCACCCCACATATGTTTCCTTGCCATATATTACATTCTTGGATTTCTGGTGGAAACCATTTCTTGGTTAAAAACTCGTACGTGTTAGCCTTCGGTATTATTGAAAATGGTCATTCATGGCTATTTTCGACAAAATGGGGGTTGTGTGGCCATTGATCATCGACCAGAGGCTCATACACCTCACCCCACATATGTTTCCTTGCCATAGATCACATTCTTGGATTTCTGGTGGAGACCATTGATCTTCGACCAGAGGCTCATACACCTCACTACACATATGTTTCCTTGCCATAGATCACATTCTTGGATTTATGGTGGAGAACATTTGATCTATGGCAAGGAAACATATGTGGGGTGAGGTGTACGAGCCTCTGGTCGATGATCAATGGCCACACAACCCCCATTTTGCCGAAAATAGCCATGAATGACCATTTTCAAAAATACCGAAGGCTAACACCTACGGATTTTTGACCAAGAAATGGTCTCCACCAGAAATCCAAGAATGTGATCTATGGCAAGGAAACATATGTGGGGTGAGGTGTATGAGCCTCTGGTCGATGATCAATGGCCACACAACCCCCATTTTTGTCGAAAATAGCCATGAACGACCATTTTCAATAATACCGAAGGCTAACACCTACGGATTTTTGACCAAGAAATGGTCTCCACCAGAAATCCAAGAATGTGATCTATGGCAAGGAAACATATGTGGGGTGAGGTGTATGAGCCTATGGTGGAAGATCAATGGCCACACAACCCCCATTTTGCCGAAAATAGCCATGAACGACCATTTTCAATAATACCGAAGGCTAACACGTACGAGTTTTTAACCAAGAAATGGTCTCCACCAGAAATCCAAGAATGTGATCTATGGCAAGAAAACATATGTGGGGTGAGGTGTATGAGCGTTTGGTCGATGATCAATGGCCACACAACCCCCATTTTTGTCGAAAATAGCCATGAATGACCATTTTCAAAAATACCAAAGGCTAACACCTACGGATTTTTGACCAAGAAATGGTCTCCACAAGAAATCCAAGAATGTGATCTATGGCAAGGAAACATATGTGGGGTGAGGTGTACGAGCCTCTGGTCGATGATCAATGGCCACACAACCCCCATTTTGCCGAAAATAGCCATGAGTGACCATTTTCAATAATACCGAAGGCTAACACGTACGAGTTTTTAACCAAGAAATGGTTTCCACCAGAAATCCAAGAATGTAATCTATGGGGTGATCTATGGCAAGGAAACATATGTGGGGTGAGGTGTATGAGCCTCTGGTCGACGATCAATGGCCACACAACCCTAATTTTTGTCGAAAATAGCCATGAACGACCATTTTCAATGACACTGAAGGCTAACACCTACGGATTTTTGACCAAGAAATGGTCTCCACCATAAATCCAAGAATGTGATCTATGGCAAGGAAACATATGTGGGGTGAGGTGTATGAGCGTCTGGTCGATGATCAATGGCCACACAACCCCCATTTTTGTCGAAAATAGCCATGAATGACCATTTTCAAAAATACCAAAGGCTAACACGTACGAGTTTTTAACCAAGAAATGGTCTCCACCAGAAACCCAAGAATGTAATCTATGGCAAGGAAACATATGTGGGGTGAGGTGTATGAGCCTCTGGTCGATGATAAATGGCCACACAACCCCCATTTTGCCGAAAATAGCCATGAATGATCATTTTCAATAATACCGAAGACTAACACCTACGAGTTTTTAACCAAGAAATGGTCTCCACCAAAAATCCAAGAATGTGATCTATGGCAAGGAAACATATGTGGGGTGAGGTGTATGAGCCTCTGGTCGATGATCAATGGCCACACAACCCCCATTTTTTATGAAAATAGCCATGAGCGACCATTTTCAATAATACTAGAGGCTAACACGTACGGATTTTTGACCAAGAAATGGTCTCCACCAGAAATCCAAGAATGTGATCTATGGCAAGGAAACATATGTGGGGTGAGGTGTATGAGCCTCTGGTCGATGATCAATGGCCACACAACCCCCATTTTTGTCGAAAATAGCCATGAACGACCATTTTCAATAATACCGAAGGCTAACACCTACAGATTTTTGACCAAGAAATGGTCTCCACCAGAAATCCAAGAATGTGATCTATGGCAAGGAAACATAAGTGGGGTGTGGTGTATGAGCCTCTGGTCGATGATCAATTGTCACACAACCACCATTTTTGTCGAAAATAGCCATGAACGACCATTTTCAATAATATCGAAGGCTAACACCTACGGATTTTTGACCAAGAAATGGTCTCCACCAGAAATCCAAGAATGTGATCTACGACAAGGAAACATATGTGGGGTGAGGTGTATGAGCCTCTGGTCGCGATCAATGGCCACACAACCCCCATTTTTGTCGAAAATAGCCATGAATGACCATTTTCAATAATATCGAAGGCTAACACCTACGGATTTTTGACCAAGAAATGGTCTCCACCAGAAATCCAAGAATGTGATCTATGGCAAGGAAACATATGTGGGGTGAGGTGTATGAGCATCTGGTCGACGATCAATGGCCACACAACCCCCATTTTGCCGAAAATAGCCATGAATGACCATTTTCAATAATACCGAAGGCTAACACGTACGAGTTTTTAACCAAGAAATGGTCTCCACCAGAAATCCAAGAATGTAATCTATGACAAGGAAACATATGTGGGGTGAGGTTTATGAGCCTCTAGTCGATGATAAATGGCCACACAACCCCCATTTTTTATGAAAATAGCCATGAGCGACCTTGAAAATAGCCATGAGCGACCATTTCAATAATACTAGAGGCTAACACCTACGGATTTTAGACCAAGAAATGGTCTCCACCAGAAATCCAAGAATGTGATCTATGGCAAGGAAACATATGTGGGGTGAGGTGTATGAGCCTCTAGTCGATGATCAAATGCCACACAACCCCCATTTTTGTCGAAAATAGCCATGAATGACCATTTTCAATAATACCGAAGGCTAACACCTACGGATTTTTGACCAAGAAATGGTCTCCACCAGAAATCTAAGAATGTGATCTATGGCAAGGAAACATATGTGGGGTGAGGTGTACGAGCCTCTGGTCGATGATCAATGGCCACACAACCCCCATTTTGCCGAAAATAGCCATGAATGACCATTTTCAATAATACCGAAGGCTAACACGTACGAGTTTTTAACCAAGAAATGGTTTCCACCAGAAATCCAAGAATGTAATCTATGGCAAGGAAACATATGTGGGGTGAGGTTTATGAGCCTCTAGTCGATGATAAATGGCCACACAACCCCCATTTTTTATGAAAATAGCCATGAGCGACCTTGAAAATAGCCATGAGCGACCATTTCAATAATACTAGAGGCTAATACCTACGGATTTTAGACCAAGAAATGGTCTCCACCAGAAATCCAAGAATGTGATCTATGGCAAGGAAACATATGTGGGGTGAGGTGTATGAGCATCTGGTCGATGATCAATGGCCACACAACCCCCATTTTTGTCGAAAATAGCCATGAGCGACCATTTTCAATAATACCTAAGGCTAACACCTACGGATTTTAGACCAAGAAATGGTCTCCACCAGAAATCCAAGAATGTGATCTATGGCAAGGAAACATATGTGGGGTGAGGTGTATGAGCGTCTGGTCGATGATCAATGGCCACACAACCCCCATTTTTGTCGAAAATAGCCATGAACGACCATTTTCAATAATACCGAAGGCTAACACCTACGGATTTTTGCCCAAGAAATGGTCTCCACCAGAAATCCAAGAATGTGATCTATGGCAAGGAAACATATGTGGGGTGAGGTGTATGAGCCTCTGGTCGACGATCAATGGCCACACAACCCCCATTTTGCCGAAAATAGCCATGAACGACCATTTTCAATAATACCGAAGGCTAACACGTACGAGTTTTTGACCAAGAAATGGTCTCCACCAAAAATCCAAGAATGTGATCTATGGCAAGGAAACATATGTGCGGTGAGGTGTATGAGCCTCTGGTCGACGATCAATGGCCACACAACCCCCATTTTGCCGAAAATAGCCATGAATGACCATTTTCAATAATACTAGAGGCTAAGACCTACGGATTTTAGACCAAGAAATGGTCTCCACCAGAAATCCAAGAATGTGATCTATGGCAAGGAAACATATGTGGGGTGAGGTGTATGAGCGTCTGGTCGATGATCAATGGCCACACAACCCCCATTTTTGTCGAAAATAGCCATGAACGACCATTTTCAAAAATACCGAAGGCTAACACCTACGGATTTTTGACCAAGAAATGGTTTCCACCAGAAATCCAAGAATGTGATCTATGGCAAGGAAACATATGTGGGGTGAGGTTTATGAGCCTCTGGTCGATGATCAATGGCCACACAACCCCCATTTTTGTCGAAAATAGCCATGAATGACCATTTTCAATAATATCGAAGGCTAACACGTACGAGTTTTTAACCAAGAAATGGTTTCCACCAGAAATCCAAGAATGTAATCTATGGCAAGGAAACATATGTGGGGTGAGGTTTATGAGCCTCTAGTCGATGATAAATGGCCACACAACCCCCATTTTTTATGAAAATAGCCACGAGCGACCTTGAAAATAGCCATGAGCGACCATTTCTTGGTCTAAAATCCGTAGGTGTTAGCCTCTAATATTTTTGAAAATGGTCGCTCATGGCTATTTTCGGCAAGGAAACATATGTGGGGTGAGGTGTACGAGCCTCTGGTCGATGATCAATGGCCACACAACCCCCATTTTTGTCGAAAATAGCCATGAACGACCATTTTCAATAATACCGAAGGCTAACAAGTACGAGTTTTTAACCAAGAAATGGTCTCCACCAGAAATCCAAGAATGTGATCTATGGCAAGGAAACATATGTGGGGTGAGGTGTATGAGCCTCTGGTCGATGATCAATGGCCACACAACCCCCATTTTTTATGAAAATAGCCATGAACGACCATTTTCAAAAATACCAAAAGCTAACACCTACGGATTTTTGACCAAGAAATGGTCTCCACTAGAAATCCAAGAATGTGATCTATGGCAAGGAAACATATGTGGGGTGAGGTGTACGAGCCTCTGGTCGATGATCAATGGCCACAGAACCCCCATTTTGCTGAAAATAGCCATGAACCACCATTTTCAATAATACCGAAGGCTAACACGTACGAGTTTTTAACCAAGAAATGGTCTCCACCAGAAATCCAAGAATGTGATCTATGGCAAGGAAACATATGTGGGGTGAGGTGTACGAGCCTTTAGTCGATGATCAATGGCCACACAACCCCCATTTTGCCGAAAATAGCCATGAGCGACCATTTTCAATAATATTAGAGGCTAACACCTACGGATTTTAGACCAAGAAATGGTCTCCACCAGAAATCCAAGAATGTGATCTATGGCAAGGAAACATATGTGGAGTGAGGTGTACGAGCCTCTGGTCGATGATCAATGGCCACACAACCCCCATTTTTGTCGAAAATAGCCATGAACGACCATTTTCAATAATACCGAAGGCTAACACGTACGAGTTTTTAACCAAGAAATGGTCTCCACCAGAAATCCAAGAATGTGATCTATGGCAAGGAAACATATGTGGGGTGAGGTGTATGAGTGTCTGGTCGATGATCAATGGCCACACAACCCCCATTTTTGTCGAAAATAGCCATGAACGACCTTGAAAATAGCCATGAGCGACCATTTTCAATAATACTAGAGGCTAACACCTACGGATTTTAGACCAAGAAATGGTCTCCACCAGAAATCCAAGAATGTGATCTATGACAAGGAAACATATGTGGGGTGAGGTGTATGAGCGTCTGGTCGATGATCAATGGCCACACAACCCCCATTTTTGTCAAAAATAGCCATGAACGACCATTTTCAATAATACCGAAGGCTAACACCTACGGATTTTTGCCCAAGAAATGGTCTCCACCAGAAATCCAAGAATGTGATCTATGGCAAGGAAACATATGTGGGGTGAGGTGTATGAGCCTCTGGTCGACGATCAATGGCCACAGAACCCCCATTTTGCCGAAAATAGCCATGAACGACCATTTTCAATAATACCGAAGGCTAACACGTACGAGTTTTTGACCAAGAAATGGTCTCCACCAAAAATCCAAGAATGTGATCTATGGCAAGGAAACATATGTGGGGTGAGGTGTATGAGCCTCTGGTCGACGATCAATGGCCACACAACCCCCATTTTGCCGAAAATAGCCATGAATGACCATTTTCAATAATACTAGAGGCTAAGACCTACGGATTTTAGACCAAGAAATGGTCTCCACCAGAAATCCAAGAATGTGATCTATGGCAAGGAAACATATGTGGGGTGAGGTGTATGAGCGTCTGGTCGATGATCAATGGCCACACAACCCCCATTTTTGTCGAAAATAGCCATGAACGACCATTTTCAAAAATACCGAAGGCTAACACCTACGGATTTTTGACCAAGAAATGGTTTCCACCAGAAATCCAAGAATGTGATCTATGGCAAGGAAACATATGTAAGGTGAGGTTTATGAGCCTCTGGTCGATGATCAATGGCCACACAACCCCCATTTTTGTCGAAAATAGCCATGAATGACCATTTTCAATAATATCGAAGGCTAACACGTACGAGTTTTTAACCAAGAAATGGTTTCCACCAGAAATCCAAGAATGTAATCTATGGCAAGGAAACATATGTGGGGTGAGGTTTATGAGCCTCTAGTCGATGATAAATGGCCACACAACCCCCATTTTTTATGAAAATAGCCACGAGCGACCTTGAAAATAGCCATGAGCGACCATTTCTTGGTCTAAAATCCGTAGGTGTTAGCCTCTAATATTTTTGAAAATGGTCGCTCATGGCTATTTTCGGCAAGGAAACATATGTGGGGTGAGGTGTACGAGCCTCTGGTCGATGATCAATGGCCACACAACCCCCATTTTTGTCGAAAATAGCCATGAACGACCATTTTCAATAATACCGAAGGCTAACACGTACGAGTTTTTAACCAAGAAATGGTCTCCACCAGAAATCCAAGAATGTGATCTATGGCAAGGAAACATATGTGGGGTGAGGTGTATGAGTGTCTGGTCGATGATAAATGGCCACACAACCCCCATTTTTGTCGAAAATAGCCATGAACGACCTTGAAAATAGCCATGAGCGACCATTTTCAATAATACTAGAGGCTAACACCTACGGATTTTAGACCAAGAAATGGTCTCCACCAGAAATCCAAGAATGTGATCTATGACAAGGAAACATATGTGGGGTGAGGTGTATGAGCGTCTGGTCGATGATCAATGGCCACACAACCCCCATTTTTGTCAAAAATAGCCATGAACGACCATTTTCAATAATACCGAAGGCTAACACCTACGGATTTTTGCCCAAGAAATGGTCTCCACCAGAAATCCAAGAATGTGATCTATGGCAAGGAAACATATGTGGGGTGAGGTGTATGAGCCTCTGGTCGACTATCAATGGCCACACAACCCCCATTTTGCCGAAAATAGCCATGAACGACCATTTTCAATAATACCGAAGGCTAACACGTACGAGTTTTTGACCAAGAAATGGTCTCCACCAAAAATCCAAGAATGTGATCTATGGCAAGGAAACATATGTGGGGTGAGGTGTATGAGCCTCTGGTCGACGATCAATGGCCATACAACCCCCATTTTGCCGAAAATAGCCATGAATGACCATTTTCAATAATACTAGAGGCTAAGACCTACGGATTTTAGACCAAGAAATGGTCTCCACCAGAAATCCAAGAATGTGATCTATGGCAAGGAAACATATGTGGGGTGAGGTGTATGAGCGTCTGGTCGATGATCAATGGCCACACAACCCCCATTTTTGTCGAAAATAGCCATGAACGACCATTTTCAAAAATACAGAAGGCTAACACCTACGGATTTTTGACCAAGAAATGGTTTCCACCAGAAATCCAAGAATGTGATCTATGGCAAGGAAACATATGTGGGGTGAGGTTTATGAGCCTCTGGTCGATGATCAATGGCCACACAACCCCCATTTTTGTCGAAAATAGCCATGAATGACCATTTTCAATAATATCGAAGGCTAACACGTACGAGTTTTTAACCAAGAAATGGTTTCCACCAGAAATCCAAGAATGTAATCTATGGCAAGGAAACATATGTGGGGTGAGGTTTATGAGCCTCTAGTCGATGATAAATGGCCACACAACCCCCATTTTTTATGAAAATAGCCACGAGCGACCTTGAAAATAGCCATGAGCGACCATTTCTTGGTCTAAAATCCGTAGGTGTTAGCCTCTAATATTTTTGAAAATGGTCGCTCATGGCTATTTTCGGCAAGGAAACATATGTGGGGTGAGGTGTACGAGCCTCTGGTCGATGATCAATGGCCACACAACCCCCATTTTTGTCGAAAATAGCCATGAACGACCATTTTCAATAATACCGAAGGCTAACACGTACGAGTTTTTAACCAAGAAATGGTCTCCACCAGAAATCCAAGAATGTGATCTATGGCAAGGAAACATATGTGGGGTGAGGTGTATGAGCGTCTGGTCGATGATCAATGGCCACACAACCCCCATTTTTGTCGAAAATAGCCATGAATGACCATTTACAAAAATACAAAAGGCTAACACGTACAGATTTTTGACCAAGAAATGGTCTGTTGGGCCTATGCTTCGTCGCCGAAGGTCTTCTAGGAAGAAGCGGTTTTCGGCTGAAGCTGTTTGTATAAGATGACCGAAGGTTCTTCTTCATGAAGCTTCGGTATTGGAAACCGACTTAAAGATGGAATGACCTTCTAGTCCATAAAGATCTGAGTCAATGTTGTAAAGTTCTATGAGGGGCATAATTGTAATTCCTCACAGGCTGTGTCCTGTGCCTATAAATAGTGAACAGTATTCCCTTACTGTTCACAAGATTCCTGTGATCACTAACGCATTACTCGGATTGCTTGTCAAGGCAAAGGTATAGATGTATTTAATCTTTGTATTCAAACATCTTAAATTCATATAATAGGACATATGAATGACATCGTTTGTTTTCAAGATATTTATATGCAATGCTTCATGTTCCAACCTCACTTTATATTACCTTTATAAATTTAATTACGAAGGTGAAACCTTTGTAATATCATATTCGTGACCTTCGTCCGAAGTTCATTAGATCCTTCTGGAGATAATGTTTCGGTGGACGAAGGGCATTGTTATTTAACATTTTATGTTGCCTTGTTCTTAATTCATAGCATTTGAGAGCAAGTCTCCAACATTGGCGCCCACCTCCGGTGAACTCACTTCCACTTTTTGAGCTGATGGCTTCGTTCAATGATCGAGCTGGAGCTGCTTCGGACCCGAAGCTAGTGCTCCCGATTACAGGTGGTTCGTCCTCAGAGCCAGCCAATAAGAAGCAGAAAAAAGAGGCACAGAGAAGGGTACAGCATGTTGGGGTGCAGGGACCCTTCATCAAGTCAAAATGGTCTCACATTCCCATTACCTTCTCCCAAGAGGATCTTCAGCTCAAGGATTACTCACACAACGATGCCATGGTTATCTCTTGTGTTATCAAAGGATTTCTGGTCCACAATGTCTTGGTTGACACAGGTAGTGCAGCTGATATCATATTTGCTAAGGCCTTCAGACAAATGCAAGAGCCAGAAGATAAGATTCATGATGCTACACATCCTCTCTGTGGCTTCGGAGGAAGACAAATTGTAGCACTAGGCAAGATCACCATGCCAGTGACCTTCGGGTTCATCAACAACACCAGAACTGAGCAAATTGTGTTTGACATTGTTGACATGGAATATCCTTACAATGCAATCATTGGTCGTGGCACCCTCAATGCTTTCGAAGCAATTCTTCATCCTGCTTATCTCTGCATGAAGATACCTTCGGATCAAGGACCCATCGCTATCCATGGAAGTCAGGAAGCCGCCAGAAGGGCCGAAGGAAACTGGACTGACTCAAAAGCAATTCATAACATAGATGGAGCTGAAGCTTGTGAACAATACGAATTCAGAAGGGAGAAAGCAGCTTCAGCAGATCAGCCGAAGCCCATGCTCTTATGTGAGGACATAGCAGAGCAGAAGGTGCTGTTGGGCTCTCAGTTATCCGAAGAACAAGAGAAAACCTTGATAAGGTTTTTGTTCAACAACAAAGATGTTTTTGCATGGTCAGCCAATGATCTTTGCGGAGTTAATAGGGATGTTATTGAGCACTCGCTCAATGTTGATCCATCTTTCAGACCCAGAAAGCAGAGGCTTCGGAAAATGTCAGATGATAAAGCCGAAGGTGCTCGTAATGAAGTCAAGAGACTCCTCAGTGCAGGAGTTATCAGAGAAGTAAAGTATCCAGAATGGCTAGCTAACACTGTTATGGTAAAAAAGGCAAATGGCAAGTGGCGAATGTGTATCGATTTTACAGATCTTAACAAGGCTTGTCCGAAGGATGAATTCCCATTGCCAAGGATAGACTCTTTAGTTGATGCAGCAGCTTCTTCAGAACTCATGAGTCTGTTAGACTGTTATTCAGGCTACCATCAAATCTGGATGAAAAAGGAAGATGAGCCGAAGACTAGCTTCATAACTCCAAGTGGCACGTATTGCTATCTTCGGATGCCTGAGGGGCTCAAAAACGCTGGAGGAAGTTTCAGCAGAATGACTGCGAGAGTTCTCCAGTCTCAGATAGGCAGAAATGTGCTAACTTATGTTGATGACATCATTGTAAAAAGCACGAAACAGGAGAATCATATTGCTGATTTGCAGGAGACCTTCGCTAAATTCAGACAACCTGGCTTAAAATTGAATCCAGAAAAATGTGTTTTTGGAGTAAAGAAGGGAAAATTTCTTGGATGTTTGGTTTCAACAAAGGGAATCGAAGCTAATCCAAGTAAAATTGAAGCTATACTTCGGATGGAGCCACCAACTACAAAAAAGGGGGCTCAAAGATTGACAGGAAGGTTGGCATCTCTCAATAGGTTCATATCCAGATCAGCGGAGAGAAACTTACCATTCTTCGAAGTGCTGAAATCAGCCGAAGTCTTTCAATGGGGACCAAGCCAACAAAGAGCCTTCGAGGAATTGAAACAATATCTGATAGAGTTAACAACATTAACTCCACCAACGCTAGGGGCTCCTTTGTTATTATATGTGGCAGCTTCGCACTCAGCGGTGAGTGCAGCACTTGTCCAGGAGAAGCTTGATGGCCAAGTTAAAAAGCAGGTCCCAGTGTATTTTGTATCTGAAGTTCTTAGTATATCAAAGAAAAACTATACAGAATTGGAGAAGGTGTTGTATGCTGTTTTGATGGCATCCAGGAAGCTTCGGCATTACTTTCAAGCATATAATATTGTTGTTCCTTCTTCACAGCCGTTGAAGGATATTATGAGAAATAGAGAAGCTACTGGAAGGATTGGAAAATGGGCTGCAGAGCTCAACGAATTCTGTATTGAATATGTTCATAGATCTTCGATTCAGTCTCAGGCGTTAGCGGATTTCATTGCTGACTGGACGCCAGGGGCTCAGGAGGAAGAAACAAATAAAGATGCTGAAGCATGGATAGTGTTTTGCGATGGGTCTTGGGGAACCTTCGGAGCAGGAGCAGCTGTTGTGTTGGTTTCACCCTCCAAAGTTAAAACTTGCTATGCGGCAAAGCTTGATTTTAGTTGCACAAATAACATCACTGAGTACGAAGCCTTGCTTCTGGGGCTTCGGAAGCTAAAAGCAATGGGAATCAGAAGGGCCATACTTAAAACTGATTCTCAAGTTGTTTCGGGTCATATTGACAAGAGTTGTAAGGCTAAAGATCCGAAGCTTGAAAAATATCTGGACATGGTCCGAAGAGTTGAAGCTTCCTTCGAAGGATTTTCTGTTAAAAATATCCCTCGAGGACAAAATGAGCATGCCGATTTGCTAGCTAAATCAGCGGCACAAGGGCTGCCCTTACCTTCGGATGTGTTCTTCGAAACAATAAAAGCACCTTCGGTGGAACTTCTTGAAAGAGCAGTCCTCAATATATCTCCTGTTTATAGTGAAGATTGGAGAACTGAGATCATCTCTTACCTACAGGGTAAATTTCTTTCAGATGACGAAGCTTATAATAGGAGGATAGAGGCAAGAGCTCGTCCATATGTCATGATAGAAGGGGAGTTGTACAAACATGGAGTTTGTTCTCCGCTACTCAAGTGTTTATCTAGAGCCGAAGGCATAGAGTTGATGAAAGAAATACATGCAGGCCTGTGTGGATCTCACATTGGATCTAGGCCGTTACTTGGAAAGGTTTTCCGTCAGGGGTTTTATTGGCCGAAGGCAGCCTCGGACGCAGTGGAATTAGTTCAAAAGTGCGAAGGTTGTCAGAAATGTGCAAGAGATCAAAAACAACCTTCGTCCTTAACACAACTCATACAACCCATATGGCCATTACAAAGGTGGGGCCTTGACTTGTTAGGTCCGTTACCACCGGCCCAAGGGAACCTAAGATATGTTGTAGTTGCGGTGGAATATTTTTCTAAATGGATTGAGGCAAAGCCTTTAGCCACAATAACTTCGGCCACCGTTCAAAAGTTTTTCTGGCAGAATATTGTTTGTCGTTTCGGGGTACCAAAGGCTATTACTGTGGATAATGGAACACAGTTTGACTCCGAAGCTTTCAGGGATTTTTGTGATCAAATTGGTACGAAGATCCATTTTGCATCAGTCAGGCATCCGGAATCAAACGGACTTGTTGAAAGAGCCAATGGCATTATTATGACAGGAATAATGAAGTTAATCTTCAATCAACCTAAGGGAAAGTGGCCAGATCAGTTAACCAAAGTGGTGTGGAGCCACAATACAACTACGTCAAGGTCTACAGGCTTTACTCCATTCAAGTTATTATTCGGTGACGAAGCAATAACTCCGGAGGAAGCTAAAACCGGATCAATAAGAGTAGTAGCTTCGGCAGAATCAGGTTCCGAAGCTGCTTGTTCTGTGGAAAAAGATGCTTTAGAAGGGATCAGGCTGCAAGCTGTGGAGAACATCAATAAATATCAAGCCGAAACAATCAAGTGGCGAGATAGAAAGGTTCGCCTAAAGAACATTGAGCCAGGACACTTGGTGCTTCGGAGAGTGGCCAACCCAGAAACAGTGGGCAAGTTGCAGTTGAAATGGGATGGACCTTTCTTAGTAGCATCTTCGTCAAGACCTGGTTCATACAGATTGAAGGATATGGACGGCAACGACATTCCTAGATCTTGGAATGCGGATGAGCTTCGGCGATATTATGTATAACTCGATGTAATTTTTCATATTTTTTATTTTATTTTTCTTTTATGGCACCCTTTTCCTTTCTGAAGGGGGAGAAAGGTTTTTAATGGGGCCGTCACATATAATTTCCTTTTTTTTTAGTTCTATAAGAGAAAAATCCCCCAAAATTGTAAATGTAAAAGCTGAGAACGCACCATCGAGTGCCAAAAAGTAAAGGCGAAGAAGCCTCCAAAGTCGTTCGTAAGGGAATGCAGAGCTTACAGCGAAAAGTTAACGCTGATTCCGCCGAAAGTAAAGGCGAAGAAGCTCCAAAGTCGTTCCTAAGGGAATGCAGAGCTTACAGCGAAAAGTCAACGCTGATTCCGCCAAAAGTAAAGGCGAAGAAGCTCCAAAGTCGTTCCTAAGGGAATGCAGAGCTTACAGCGAAAAGTCAACGCTGATTCCGCCAAAAGTAAAGGCGAAGAAGCTCCAAAGTCGTTCCCAAGGGAATGCAGAGCTGAGGTGTGATTGTTTTTAAAGAAATAGTGGCTATGAGTATGGCTTCGGATACGCGTTTGAACATTCATTTGCACATCACATTACATCATAGCATTTGCATTCATAAGCATTCATCCAGGCATATGTAGGATAATCATTATCATAGCATAAGGGAGAGCTTCGTCTACAAAAAGGGAGAGCTTCGGAAAGAAGGGGAATGCTTTGCTGTGTATGAAAAGAAGGGAAGGTGTTTTTTCGCCCTCGGCTCAAAAAACGAAATTTCATCCACAACAAAGCACTTCTCATACATCAATGGAAGGGTAAGAACATATTACAAGGTATGAACAGAATACATTAAAGACAAGTTTTAGTTACATTTACAAAGTTATCTCAAAAGTTTCTCAAGTACTGTCTACAGTGCACTATTTAATCTTCAAGGAGCTTCAGCTTCGGCATCATTTTTCAGTCATCAGTTTCGGCTTCGTCATCCTACATGAATAAGGTTGTTGTAAGTCAAAGTCAAGCTTCAAGGAAGAGGTAAGCGCAAGGTATGATTTCTTACTGGTTCGAGATGACTTCGAGCTTCGTCCCCAGCCTTTTCTCGCCCACCTTTTGTCCATATCATTTTTACAAACCTATTCGAGATACATCGGGCGAGATCAGGAATGTCATCTAAGATTGATGGTGATAAAGTGAAATTCGGTCTATTGACAATTTTTCCGTGATCGCAGCCAGCTTTTAGGAAGGCTACGACAGTGCCTCGAGAAGCCACCCAGGCACAGAAATCACCATGCCCAGCTATGACTTCGTCGAGCTCGTCAATCTCACCCTCAATATGGTCAAAGGTCTTCGGTAGATCTTCAGCTGAGGGGGTGAATTTTTCACTACTGGCTCTAATTGAGTAGAAAATTTTTCTTAATCGTTGAATGCATTTGTTGCTAAATTCCAAACATTTTTCTTGAAGGCTTATCAATAGTTTTCTCAAATCCGAATTTTGTTGAGCTTCGGCTTCAATTTTTGCATTAAGATCTTGCTTTTCTCGTTCGAACTGCTCAGATTGACGGAGAAGCTTTGTGTTCAATTCTGTTATTTTTGCTTCGGCTTCCGCCAATAAGCCTTCGGTTGCATGGAGCTCAAAGTTCTTTTTCTCCATAGCATCTGATTGCTCCTTTATTCTGTTTTCCAAACTCTCAATTATAGCTTCGTGCTTTTTGTCTTCAAAATCTTGCTGCATTTTCAAGGCCTTGCTCAATAGCATACTCTGCACAAAAATAACCTTCGTCAGGCATGTCTCCGTTATTAGAAACAGTAGAAGTCAAGGGAAAAGTAGTTCACCTTGAAATTGGAATAAAATAAACTACCAACGATATGTTGTCGTCGGTAACGGCTGATGTCTGCTTCCAGCTTCGGAAAGCCGATACTCTTTGATAGAGTACCGATAATTTTGGCTCCAGTCTGATCTCGAATACAATCTAATTTTTCATCATCAATGCCTCCGAAGAGGAGTGCTCCAGGTTTGTATCCGCAGGATTTGGCATACTCTTTGAGCTCTTCTATTTCAGTTTTTGATAGTTTTTCTCCAACTAAATTCTGGAACATGAAAGCTTCGTTTTCTGAAACTTCATCAGCAATTTCCTTTCCTTTCCCCGACACTGCGGTCACGGCCTCTTCGGCGGCAGTGGTAGCTTCTTCTGCAGCCATATTTAGCAGTATTTTGTCAATATGCTCGATTGTGCTCTCTAGGTTCAAATCTTCAGCTGAGGCAGCTTCGGCATCTGCGACCTCCGAAGGTGTAATTTCAATATTTGTCCCTTCCGCAGCCGCTGGTGTTTTTTGAGCTGAAGCTCTTGGCGGTGTCTTGTCAATTACTTCTGTCACACCGATCATCCTCTGTCTTTTTACTTTAGTCGTTTTCTTCATTCTTTCGGGCTCCTTTTCCTTCTGAAAAAATTTTGTCAGTTGAGGCCCTAGTGGACTTAGCTTCGCAGGCATGGATTCAGTCATTACCTTCAGAATTGCCTCCACATCAGTGGCAGAGGGTGATGCGGGGGATTTTTCTTCGTCGGATATTTTTTGTTTCGGAGAAGATGCTTTCTTCTTCTTCGGAATCTTCTTCTTTGGTGTCTCTTCTTCATCTTTATTTGAAGCTTCGGTTATCCTCTTCCTTTTCTGGCCTCCGGCATTTTTGTTTAAATTTTCATAGTCAGGATATTCAAACCCCAGGGCGTCCAACACTCGATTTAGTCTTCGCTTCGGACGGGTGCCGAAGGCCGCAGTCATCAATTGATCTTCTTTTTTAGAATAATTGCCAAGTATTTCATTGCACATTACTTCAATTGTATCTAACCACTCTTGGCAGGGTGTTTTGAAGTACTTTTTAAACTTGAAATAGTAAGGTAAACGTACAAGTTCACCTTCTTTCTTCTTCCCCTTTAGTTTCGGCATTTCCCATTCTTTCAAACTCGGAAAACTTTAAAAGCCAAAAATTCCTGAACCAGGTCCCTTGTACTGATATGCTCTGCAATAGTTCTGAATTCATCTATTGCTTGTTGTGTTGGACCTTCGGGTGTCATGTTGCAGCGAGGCCGGGTTTCTCCGAAGATTAGTTCCAGTGGACTTTGCACAAGCTTCTCCTTGTCGTCATCAACTTTGACATAGAACCACTCTGATTTCCAGCCTGCTGCCCATTTGCTTCGGTAGCTGATTACCGGAAATTTTGTGGTTTTCCGATAGGCGAAGTTATAGCAACCAAAATTGTCGTGCAGCCCATCCTTTCTAGCCTTTGTCTGATAATGTAGCTCGTGAACCCAGCAAAAGCTGTCCGCAAATGGTTCCACCGCTTGGCTTCGGAGTGCCCAGATATAAACGCTAAGCCTAACGATGGCGTTAGGGGTCAGCTGGTGAAAATAGATACCGAACCTCTTCAGTACCTCCGCAATAATCCCATGAAGAGGGAATCTTAATCCAGCCTTTAGAAAGCTTTTGAAAATAACAATCTCATCCTTCTCAGGCTTTGGGCTAGTCTCTTCTCCTCCGAAGCGTAATAGCTTCTTCTGATTTTCATTAAAAAATCCCGACTTCACCATCTTAGAGAGATCAGCCTTCGAAATAGTAGATTTCCCGAAGTCCAAGTGGCTGGGCTTGCTTGGCATGGCAATGCGGTAATCATCTTCAGGATCAGTTTCCCCATTATCTTCTTCTTCTGCTTCAGCAATTGCTTGTTCTGTTTGTCCTGCATCATCACTAGGGATATTCTCCGAAGTTACCAGTCCGGACCTCTGCATTGCTTCGGAGATGGGAACAGTCTCCGAACCTTCAGCTTTGTCCCCCTCATGCTCAACCCTGGCGGTAGAGCGTACTCTGGCCATTTGATTATAAATTTGTAGAAATTTAACACTTTTTTCTTCCGAAGTATTTTCTTCTGACGAAGCAGGCTTCAGGCTGGAGCTTTGTTCGATTCCGAAAGTCGAGCTTCGGCGATGGTTAAAAATTTTGGCAGCGAAACAGTGCAAATAGCAATGAATGCTGTGGTAACTTCACACCTACTCGTTTGTTTATATAGTACTGCAGGTAAGAAGGCGAAGCGCCAGGATTTTTACACTAGGCGGACGCCCGCTTGCACTCGCTGTGCGGTGGACCGCAGGAATGCACAGTAACTCTGCAAGGTGGGACCACTACGCGCCGGGAAACTGAATCGTTTCTCGACAACGAGCTCAGGGAAGGTGTTTTTTGGACCTTCGGCTCCTCGAAGCTTAAGAGACTTTTTTCACGGATCAAGCTCGTTACGAAAAACGATCTAGCACCGCGAAAGGGGCTACTGTTGGGCCTATGCTTCGTCGCCGAAGGTCTTCTAGGAAGAAGCGGTTTTCGGCTGAAGCTGTTTGTATAAGATGACCGAAGGTTCATCTTCATGAAGCTTCGGTATTGGAAACCGACTTAAAGATGGAATGACCTTCTAGTCCATAAAGATCTGAGTCAATGTTGTAAAGTTCTATGAGGGGCATAATTGTAATTCCTCACAGGCTGTGTCCTGTGCCTATAAATAGTGAACAGTATTCCCTTACTGTTCACAAGATTCCTGTGATCACTAACGCATTACTCGGATTGCTTGTCAAGGCAAAGGTATAGATGTATTTAATCTTTGTATTCAAACATCTTAAATTCATATAATAGGACATATGAATGACATCGTTTGTTTTCAAGATATTTATATGCAATGCTTCATGTTCCAACCTCACTTTATATTACCTTTATAAATTTAATTACGAAGGTGAAACCTTTGTAATATCATATTCGTGACCTTCGTCCGAAGTTCATTAGATCCTTCTGGAGATAATGTTTCGGTGGACGAAGGGCATTGTTATTTAACATTTTATGTTGCCTTGTTCTTAATTCATAGCATTTGAGAGCAAGTCTCCAACATGGTCTCCATCAGAAATCCAAGAATGTGATCTATGGCAAGGAAACATATGTGGGGTGAGGTGTATGAGCCTCTGGTCGATGATCAATGGCCACACAACCCCCATTTTTCCGAAAATAGCCATGAATGACCATTTTCAATAATACCGAAGGCTAACACGTACGAGTTTTTAACCAAGAAATGGTCTCCACCAGAAATCCAAGAATGTGATCTATGGCAAGGAAACATATGTGGGGTGAGGTTTATGAGCCTCTAGTCGATGATAAATGGCCACACAACCCCCATTTTTTATGAAAATAGCCATGAGCGACCATTTTCAATAATACTGGAGGCTAAGACCTACGGATTTTTGACCAAGAAACGGTCTCCACCAGAAATCCAAGAATGTGATCTATGGCAAGGAAACATATGTGGGGTGAGGTGTATGAGCCTCTGGTCGATGATCAATTGCCACACAACCCCCATTTTGTCGAAAATAGCCATGAACGACCATTTTCAATAATACCGAAGGCTAACACCTACGGATTTTTGACCAAGAAATGGTCTCCACCAGAAATCCAAGAATGTGATCTATGGCAAGGAAACATATGTGGGGTGAGGTGTATGAGCCTCTAGTCGATGATCAATGGCCACACAACCCCCATTTTTGTCGAAAATAGCCATGAATGACCATTTTCAATAATACCGAAGGCTAACACCTACGAGTTTTTATCCAAGAAACGGTCTCCACCAGAAATCCAAGAATGTGATCTATGGCAAGGAAACATATGTGGGGTGAGGTGTATGAGCCTCTGGTCGATGATCAATGGCCACACAACCCCCATTTTTTATGAAAATAGCCATGAGCGACCTTGAAAATAGCCATGAGCGACCATTTTCAATAATACTAGAGGCTAAGACCTGCGGATTTTTGACCAAGAAATGGTCTCCACCAGAAATCCAAGAATGTGATCTATGGCAAGGAAACATATGTGGGGTGAGGTGTATGAGCCTCTGGTCCATGATCAATGGCCACACAACCCCCATTTTTTTATGAAAATAGCCATGAACGACCATTTTCAAAAATACCAAAGGCTAACACCTACGGATTTTTGACCAAGAAATGGTCTCCACCAGAAATCCAAGAATGTGATCTATGGCAAGGAAACATATGTGTGGTGAGGTGTACGAGCCTCTAGTCGATGATCAATGGCCACAGAACCCCCATTTTGCCGAAAATAGCCATGAACGACCATTTTCAATAATACCGAAGGCTAACACGTACGAGTTTTTAACCAAGAAATGGTCTCCACCAGAAATCCAAGAATGTGATCTATGGCAAGGAAACATATGTGGGGTGAGGTGTACGAGCCTTTAGTCGATGATCAATGGCCACACAACCCCGATTTTGCCGAAAATAGCCATGAGCGACCATTTTCAATAATATTAGAGGCTAACACCTACGGATTTTAGACCAAGAAATGGTCTCCACCAGAAATCCAAGAATGTGATCTATGGCAAGGAAACATATGTGGGGTGAGGTGTACGAGCCTCTGGTCGATGATCAATGGCCACACAACCCCCATTTTTGTCGAAAATAGCCATGAACGACCATTTTCAATAATACCGAAGGCTAACACGTACGAGTTTTTAACCAAGAAATGGTCTCCACTAGAAATCCAAGAATGTGATCTTTGGCAAGGAAACATATGTGGGGTGAGGTGTATGAGCGTCTGGTCGATGATCAATGGCCACACAACCCCCATTTTTGTCGAAAATAGCCATGAACGACCTTGAAAATAGCCATGAGCGACCATTTTCAATAATACTAGAGGCTAACACCTATGGATTTTAGACCAAGAAATGGTCTCCACCAAAAATCCAAGAATGTGATCTATGACAAGGAAACATATGTGGGGTTAGGTGTATGTGCGTCTGGTCGATGATCAATGGCCACACAACCCCCATTTTTGTCAAAAATAGCCATGAACGACCATTTTCAATAATACCGAAGGCTAACACCTACGGATTTTTGACCAAGAAATGGTCTCCACCAGAAATCCAAGAATGTGATCTATGGCAAGGAAACATATGTGGGGTGAGGTCTATGAGCCTCTGGTCGACGATCAATGGCCACACAACCCCCATTTTGCCGAAAATAGCCATGAACGACCATTTTCAATAATACCGAAGGCTAACACGTACGAGTTTTTGACCAAGAAATGGTCTCCACCAAAAATCCAAGAATGTGATCTATGGCAAGGAAACATATGTGGGGTGAGGTGTATGAGCCTCTGGTCGACGATCAATGGCCACACAACCCCCATTTTGCCGAAAATAGCCATGAATGACCATTTTCAATAATATTAGAGGCTAAGACCTACGGATTTTAGACCAAGAAATGGTCTCCACCAGAAATCCAAGAATGTGATCTATGGCAAGGAAACATATGTGGGGTGAGGTGTATGAGCGTCTAGTCGATGATCAATGGCCACATAACCCCCATTTTTGTCGAAAATAGCCATGAACGACCATTTTCAAAAATACCGAAGGCTAACACCTACGGATTTTTGACCAAGAAATGGTTTCCACCAGAAATCCAAGAATGTGATCTATGGCAAGGAAACATATGTGGGGTGAGGTTTATGAGCCTCTGGTCGATGATCAATGGCCACACAACCCCCATTTTTGTCGAAAATAGCCATGAATGACCATTTTCAATAATACCGAAGGCTAACACGTACGAGTTTTTAACCAAGAAATGGTTTCCACCAGAAATCCAAGAATGTAATCTATGGCAAGGAAACATATGTGGGGTGAGGTTTATGAGCCTCTAGTCGATGATAAATGGCCACACAACCCCCATTTTTTATGAAAATAGCCACGAGCGACCTTGAAAATAGCCATGAGCGACCATTTTTAATAATACTAGAGGCTAACACCTACGGATTTTAGACCAAGAAATGGTCTCCACCAGAAATCCAAGAATGTGATCTATGGCAAGGAAACATATGTGGGGTGAGGTGTATGAGCGTCTGGTCGATGATCAATGGCCACACAACCCCCATTTTTGTCGAAAATAGCCATGAACGACCATTTTGAATAATACCGAAGGCTAACACCTATGGATTTTTGACCAAGAAATGGTCTCCACCAGAAATCCAAGAATGTGATCTATGGCAAGGAAACATATGTGGGGTGAGGTGTATGAGCCTCTAGTCGATGATCAATGGCCACACAACCCCCATTTTTGTCGAAAATAGCCATGAATGACCATTTTCAAAAATACCAAAGGCTAACACGTACGGATTTTTGACCAAGAAATGGTGTCCACCAGAAATCCAATAATGTGATCTATGGCAAGGAAACATATGTGGGGTGAGGTGTACGAGCCTCTGGTCGATGATCAATGGCCACACAACCCCCATTTTGCCGAAAATAGCCATGAACGACCATTTTCAATAATACCGAAGGCTAACACCTACGGATTTCTGACCAAGAAATGGTCTCCACCAGAAATCCAAGAATGTGATCTATGGCAAGGAAACATATGTGGGGTGAGGTGTATGAGCCTATGGTCGATGATCAATGGCCACACAACCCCCATTTTTGTCAAAAATAGCCATGAACGACCATTTTCAATAATATCGAAAGCTAACACGTACGAGTTTTTGACCAAGAAATGTCTCCACCAGAAATCCAAGAATGTGATCTACGACAAGGAAACATATGTGGGGTGAGGTGTATGAGCCTCTGGTCTACGATCAATGGCCACACAACCCCCATTTTGCCGAAAATAGCCATGAATGACCATTTTCAATAATACCGAAGGCTAACACGTACGAGTTTTTAACCAAGAAATGGTTTCCACCAGAAATCCAAGAATGTAATCTATGGCAAGGAAACATATGTGGGGTGAGGTTTATGAGCCTCTAGTCGATGATAAATGGCCACACAACCCCCATTTTTTATGAAAATAGCCATGAGCGACCTTGAAAATAGCCATGAGCGACCATTTTCAATAATACTAGAGGCTAACACCTACGGATTTTAGACCAAGAAATGGTCTCCACCAGAAATCCAAGAATGTGATCTATGGCAAGGAAACATATGTGTAGTGAGGTGTATGAGCCTCTAGTCGATGATCAATGGCCACACAACCCCCATTTTTGTCGAAAATAGCCATGAATGACCATTTTCAATAATACCGAAGGCTAACAACGACCATTTTCAATAATACTAGAGGCTAAGACCTACGGATTTTTGACCAAGAAATGGTCTCCACCAGAAATCCAAGAATGTGATCTATGGCAAGGAAACATATGTGGGGTGAGGTGTATGAGCCTCTGGTCGATGATCAATGGCCACACAAGCCCCATTTTGCCGAAAATAGCCATGAATGACCATTTTCAATAATACCAAAGGCTAACACCTACGGATTTTTGACCAAGAAATGGTCTCCACCAGAAATCCAAGAATGTGATCTATGGCAAGGAAACATATGTGGGGTGAGGTGTACGAGCCTCTGGTCGATGATCAATGGCCACACAACCCCCATTTTGCCGAAAATAGCCATGAGCGACGATTTTCAATATTATTAGAGGCTAAGACCTACGGATTTTTGACCAAGAAATGGTCTCCACCAGAAATCCAAGAATGTGATCTATGGCAAGGAAACATATGTGGGGTGAGGTGTATGAGCCTCTGGTCGACGATCAATGGCCACACAACCCCCATTTTTGCTGAAAATAGCCATGAGCGACCATTTTCAATAATACTAGAGGCTAAGACCTACGGATTTTTGACCAAGAAATGGTCTCCACCAGAAATCCAAGAATGTGATCTATGACAAGGAAACATATGTGGGGTGAGGTGTATGAGCCTCTGGTCGACGATCAATGGCCACACAACCCCCATTTTGCCGAAAATAGCCATGAATGACCATTTTCAATAATACCGAAGGCTAACACGTACGAGTTTTTAACCAAGAAATGGTCTCCACCAGAAATCCAAGAATGTGATCTACGACAAGGAAACATATGTGGGGTGAGGTGTATGAGCCTCTGGTCGACGATCAATGGCCACACAACCCCCATTTTGCCGAAAATAGCCATGAACGACCATTTTCAATAATACCGAAGGCTAACACCTACGGATTTTTGACCAAGAAATGGTCTCCACCAGAAATCCAAGAATGTGATCTATGGCAAGGAAACATATGTGGGGTGAGGTGTATGAGCCTCTGGTCGATGATCAATGGCCACACAACCCCCATTTTTGTCGAAAATAGCCATGAACGACCATTTTCAATAATACCGAAGGCTAACACCTACGGATTTTTGACCAAGAAATGGTCTCCACCAGAAATCCAAGAATGTGATCTATGGCAAGGAAACATATGTGGGGTGAGGTTTATGAGCCTCTAGTCGATGATAAATGGCCACACAACCCCCATTTTTTATGAAAATAGCCATGAGCGACCTTGACAATAGCCATGAGCGACCATTTTCAATAATACTAGAGGCTAACACCTACGGATTTTAGACCAAGAAATGGTCTCCACCAGAAATCCAAGAATGTGATCTATGGCAAGGAAACATATGTGGGGTGAGGTTTATGAGCCTCTAGTCGATGATAAATGGCCACACAACCCCCATTTTTGTCGAAAATAGCCATGAATGACCATTTTCAAAAATACCAAAGGCTAACACGTACGGATTTTTGACCAAGAATGTGATCTATGGCAAGGAAACATATGTGGGGTGAGGTGTACGTGCCTCTGGTCAATGATCAATGGCCACACAACCCCCATTTTGCCGAAAATAGCCATGAACGACCATTTTCAATAATACCGAAGGCTAACACGTACGAGTTTTTAACCAAGAAATGGTCTCCACCAGAAATCCAAGAATGTGATCTATGGCAAGGAAACATATGTGGGGTGAGGTTTATGAGCCTCTAGGCGATGATAAATGGCCACACAACCCCCATTTTTTATGAAAATAGCCATGAGCGACCATTTTCAATAATACTAGAGGCTAAGACCTACAGATTTTTGACCAAGAAATGGTCTCCACCAGAAATCCAAGAATGTGATCTATGGCAAGGAAACATATGTGGGGTGAGGTGTATGAGCCTCTGATCGACGATCAATGGCCACACAACCCTAATTTTTGTCGAAAATAGCCATGAACGACCATTTTCAATGACACTGAAGGCTAACACCTACGGATTTTTGACCAAGAAATGGTCTCCACCATAAATCCAAGAATGTGATCTATGGCAAGGAAACATATGTGTAGTGAGGTGTATGAGCCTCTGGTCGAAGATCAATGGCCACACAACCCCCATTTTTGTCGAAAATAGCCATGAATGACCATTTTCAAAAATACCAAAGGCTAACACGTACGGATTTTTGACCAAGAAATGGTCTCCACCAGAAATCCAGGAATGTGATCTATGGCAAGGAAACATATGTGGGGTGAGGTGTACGAGCCTCTGGTCGATGATCAATGGCCACACAACCCCCATTTTGCCGAAAATAGCCATGAACGACCATTTTCAATAATACCGAAGGCTAACACGTACGAGTTTTTAACCAAGAAATGGTCTCCACCAGAAATCCAAGAATGTGATCTATGGCAAGGAAACATATGTGGGGTGAGGTTTATGAGCCTCTAGTCGATGATAAATGGCCACACAACCCCCATTTTTGTCGAAAATAGCCATGAGCGACCTTGAAAATAGCCATGAGCGACCATTTTCAATAATACTAGAGGCTAACACCTACGGATTTTAGACCAAGAAATGGTCTCCACCAGAAATCCAAGAATGTGATCTATGGCAAGGAAACATATGTGGGGTGAGGTGTATGAGCGTCAGGTCGATGATCAATGGCCACACGACCCCCATTTTTGTCGAAAATAGCCATGAACGACCATTTTCAATAATACCGAAGGCTAACACCTACGGATTTTTGACCAAGAAATGGTCTCCACCAGAAATCCAAGAATGTGATCTATGGCAAGGAAACATATGTGGGGTGAGGTGTATGAGCCTCTGGTCAACGATCAATGGCCACACAACCCTAATTTTTGTCGAAAATAGCCATGAACGACCATTTTCAATGACACTGAAGGCTAACACCTACGGATTTTTCACCAAGAAATGGTCTCCACCATAAATCCAAGAATGTGATTTATGGCAAGGAAACATATGTGTAGTGAGGTGTATGAGCCTCTGGTCGAAGATCAATGGCCACACAACCCCCATTTTTGTCGAAAATAGCCATGAATGACCATTTTCAAAAATACCAAAGGCTAACACCTACGGATTTTTGCCCATGAAATGGTCTCCACCAGAAATCCAAGAATGTGATCTATGGCAAGGAAACATATGTGGGGTGAGGTGTATGAGCCTCTGGTCGACGATCAATGGCCACACAACCCTAATTTTTGTCGAAAATAGCCATGAACGACCATTTTCAATGACATTGAAGGCTAACACCTACGGATTTTTGACCAAGAAATGGTCTCCACCAGAAATCCAAGAATGTGATCTATGGCAAGGAAACATGTGTGGGGTGAGGTGTATGAGCCTCTGGTCGACGATCAATGGCCACACAACCCCCATTTTGCCGAAAATAGCCATGAATGACCATTTTCAATAATACCAAAGGCTAACACGTACGAGTTTTTAACCAAGAAATGGTCTCCACCAGAAATCCAAGAATGTGATCTATGGCAAGGAAACATATGTGGGGTGGGGTGTATGAGCCTCTGCTCGATGATCAATGGCCACACAACCCCCATTTTTGTCGAAAATAGCCATGAACGACCATTTTCAATAATATCGAAGGCTAACACCTACGGATTTTTGACCAAGAAATGGTCTCCACCAGAAATCCAAGAATGTGATCTATGAGAAGGAAACATATGTGGGGTGAGGTGTATGAGCCTCTGGTCGATGATCAATGGCCACACAACCCCCATTTTGCCGAAAATAGCCATGAATGACCATTTTCAATAATACCGAAGGCTAACACGTACGAGTTTTTAACCAAGAAATGGTTTCCACCAGAAATCCAAGAATGTAATCTATGCCAAGGAAACATATGTGGGGTGAGGTTTATGAGCCTCTAGTCGATGATAAATGGCCACACAACCCCCATTTTTTATGAAAATAGCCATGAGCGACCTTGAAAATAGCCATGAGCGACCATTTTCAATAATACTAGAGGCTAACACCTACGGATTTTAGACCAAGAAATGGTCTCCACCAGAAATCCAAGAATGTGATCTATGGCAAGGAAACATATGTGGGGTGAGGTGTATGAGCGTCTGGTCGATGATCAATGGCCACACAACCCCCATTTTTGTCGAAAATAGCCATGAACGACCATTTTCAATAATACCGAAGGCTAACACCTACGGATTTTTGACCAAGAAATGGTCTCCACCAGAAATCCAAGAATGTGATCTATGGCAAGGAAACATATGTGGGGTGAGGTGTATGAGCCTCTAGTCGATGATCATTGGCCACACAACCCCCATTTTTGTCGAAAATAGCCATGAACGACCATTTTCAATAATACCGAAGGCTAACACCTACTGATTTTTGACCAAGAAATGGTCTCCACCAAAAATCCAAGAATGTGATCTATGGCAAGGAAACATATGTGGGGTGAGGTGTACGAGCCTCTGGTCGATGATCAATGGCCACACAACCCCCATTTTGCCGAAAATAGCCATGAATGACCATTTTCAATAATACCGAAGGCTAACACGTACGAGTTTTTAACCAAGAAATGGTTTCCACCAGAAATCCAAGAATGTAATCTATGCAAAGGAAACATATGTGGGGTGAGGTTTATGAGCCTCTAGTCGATGATAAATGGCCACACAACCCCCATTTTTTATGAAAATAGCCATGAGCGACCTTGAAAATAGCCATGAGCGACCATTTTCAATAATACTAGAGGCTAACACCTATGGATTTTAGACCAAGAAATGGTCACCACCAGAAATCCAAGAATGTGATCTATGGCAAGGAAACATATGTGGGGTGAGGTGTATGAGCGTCTGGTCGATGATCAATGGCCACACAACCCCCATTTTTGTTGAAAATAGCCATGAACGACCATTTTCAATAATACTGAAGGCTAACACCTACGGATTTTTGACCAAGAAATGGTCTCCACCAGAAATCCAAGAATGTGATCTATGGCAAGGAAACATATGTGTGGTGAGGTGTATGAGCCTCTGGTCGACGATCAATGGCCACACAACCCTAATTTTTGTCGAAAATAGCCATGAACGACCATTTTCAATGACACTGAAGGCTAACACCTACGGATTTTTGACCAAGAAATGGTCTCCACCATAAATCCAAGAATGTGATCTATGGCAAGGAAACATATGTGTAGTGAGGTGTATGAGCCTCTGGTCGAAGATCAATGACCACACAACCCCCTTTTTTGTCGAAAATAGCCTTGAATGACCATTTTCAAAAATACCAAAGGCTAACACGTACGAGTTTTTAACCAAGAAATGGTCTCCACCAGAAATCCAAGAATGTGATCTATGGCAAGGAAACATATGTGGGGTGAGGTGTATGAGCGTCTGGTCGATGATCAATGGCCACACAACCCCCATTTTTGTCGAAAATAGCCATGAACGACCATTTACAATAATACCGAAGGCTAACACCTACGGATTTTTGACCAAGAAATGGTCTCCACCAGAAATCCAAGAATGTGATCTATGGCAAGGAAACATATGTGGGGTGAGGTGTATGAGCGTCTGGTCGATGATCAATGGCCACACAACCCCCATTTTGCCGAAAATAGCCATGAATGACCATTTTCAATAATACCAAAGGCTAACACGTACGAGTTTTTAACCAAGAAATGGTCTCCACCAGAAATCCAAGAATGTGATCTATGGCAAGGAAACATATGTGGGGTGAGGTGTATGAGCCTCTAGTCGATGATAAATGGCCACACAACCCCCATTTTTTATGAAAATAGCCATGAGCGACCTTGAAAATAGCCATGAGCGACCATTTTCAATAATACTAGAGGCTAACACCTACGGATTTTAGACCAAGAAATGGTCTCCACCAGAAATCCAAGAATGTGACCTATGGCAAGGAAACATATGTGGGGTGAGGTGTATGAGCGTCTGGTCGATGATCAATGGCCACACAACCCCCATTTTTGTCAAAAATAGCCATGAACGACCATTTTCAATAATACCGAAGGCTAACACCTACGGATTTTTTACCAAGAAATGGTCTCCACCAGAAATCCAAGAATGTGATCTATGGCAAGGAAACATTTGTGGGGTGAGGTGTATGAGGCTCTAGTCGATGATCAATGGCCACACAACCCCCATTTTTGTCGAAAATAGCCATGAATGACCATTTTCAAAAATACCAAAGGCTAACACGTACGGATTTTTAACCAAGAAATGGTCTCCACCAGAAATCCAAGAATGTGATCTATGGCAAGGAAACATATGTGGGGTGAGGTGTACGAGCCTCTGGTCGATGATCAATGGCCACACAACCCCCATTTTGCCGAAAATAGCCATGAATGACCATTTTCAATAATACCGAAGGCTAACACGTACGAGATTTTAACCAAGAAATGGTCTCCACCAGAAATCCAAGAATGTGATCTATGGCAAGGAAACATATGTGGGGTGAGGTGTATGAGCGTCTGGTCGATGATCAATGGCCACACAACCCCCATTTTTGTCGAAAATAGCCATGAACGACCATTTTCAATAATACTGAAGGCTAACACCTACGGATTTTTGACCAAGAAATGGTCTCCACCAGAAATCCAAGAATGTGATCTATGGCAAGGAAACATATGTGGGGTGAGGTGTATGAGCCTCTGGTCGACGATCAATGGCCACACAACCCTAATTTTTGTCGAAAATAGCCATGAACGACCATTTTCAATGACACTGAAGGCTAACACCTACGGATTTTTGACCAAGAAATGGTCTCCACCATAAATCCAAGAATGTGATCTATGGCAAGGAAACATATGTGTAGTGAGGTGTATGAGCCTCTGGTCGAAGATCAATGGCCACACAACCCCCATTTTTGTCGAAAATAGCCATGAGCGACCATTTTCAATAATACTAGAGGCTAAGACCTACGGATTTTTGACCAAGAAATGGTCTCCACCAGAAATCCAAGAATGTGATCTATGGCAAGGAAACATATGTGGGGTGAGGTGTATGAGCCTCTGGTCGATGATCAATGGCCACACAACCCCCATTTTTGTCGAAAATAGCCATGAATGACCATTTACAATAATACCGAAGGCTAACACCTACAGATTTTTGACCAAGAAATGGTCTCCACCAGAAATCCAAGAATGTGATCTATGGCAAGGAAACATATGTGGGGTGAGGTGTATGAGCGTTTGGTCGATGATCAATGGCCACACAACCCCCATTTTGCCGAAAATAGCCATGAATGACCATTTTCAATAATACCAAAGGCTAACACGTACGAGTTTTTAACCAAGAAATGGTCTCCACCAGAAATCTAAGAATGTGATCTATGGCAAGGAAACATATGTGGGGTGAGGTGTACGAGCCTCTGGTCGACGATCAATGGCCACAGAACCCCCATTTTTTATGAAAATAGCCATGAGCGACCTTGAAAATAGCCATGAGCGACCATTTTCAATAATACTAGAGGCTAACACCTACGGATTTTAGACCAAGAAATGGTCTCCACCAGAAATCCAAGAATGTGATCTATGGCAAGGAAACATATGTGGGGTGAGGTGTATGAGCCTCTGGTCGATGATCAATGGCCACACAACCCCCATTTTTGTCGAAAATAGCCATGAACGACCATTTTCAATAATACCGAAGGCTAACACCTACGGATTTTTGACCAAGAAATGGTCTCCACCAGAAATCCAAGAGTGTGATCTATGGCAAGGAAACATATGTGGGGTGAGGTGTATGAGCGTCTGGTCGATGATCAATGGCCACACAACCCGCATTTTTTTCGAAAATAGCCATGAACGACCTTGAAAATAGCCATGAGCGACCATTTTCAATAATACTAGAGGCTAACACCTACGGATTTTAGACCAAGAAATGGTCTCCACCAGAAATCCAAGAATGTGATCTATGGCAAGGAAACATATGTGGGGTGAGGTGTATGAGCCTCTGGTCGATGATAAATGGCCACACAACCCCCATTTTGCCGAAAATAGCCATGAACGACCATTTTCAATAATACCGAAGGCTAACACGTTCGAGTTTTTAACCAAGAAATGGTCTCCACCAGAAATCCAAGAATGTGATCTATGGCAAGGAAACATATGTGGGGTGAGGTGTATGAGCCTCTGGTCGATGATCAATGGCCACACAACCCCCATTTTTGTCGAAAATAGCCATGAACGACCATTTTCAATAATATCGAAGGCTAACACCTACGGATTTTTGACCAAGAAATGGTCTCCACCAGAAATCCAAGAATGTGATCTACGACAAGGAAACATATGTGGGGTGAGGTGTATGAGCCTCTGGTCGACGATCAATGGCCACACAACCCCCATTTTGCCGAAAATAGCCATGAATGACCATTTTCAATAATACCGAAGGCTAACACGTACGAGTTTTTAACCAAGAAATGGTTTCCACCAGAAATCCAAGAATGTAATCTATGGCTAGGAAACATATGTGGGGTGAGGTTTATGAGCCTCTAGTCGATGATAAATGGCCACACAACCCCCATTTTTTATGAAAATAGCCATGAGCGACCTTGAAAATAGCCATGAGCGACCATTTTCAATAATACTAGAGGCTAACACCTACGGATTTTAGACCAAGAAATGGTCTCCACCAGAAATCCAAGAATGTGATCTATGGCAAGGAAACATATGTGGGGTGAGCTGTATGAGCGTCTGGTCGATGATCAATGGCCACACAACCCCCATTTTTGTCGAAAATAGCCATGAACGACCATTTTCAATAATACCGAAGGCTAACACCTACGGATTTTTGACCAAGAAATGGTCTCCACCAGAAATCCAAGAATGTGATCTATGGCAAGGAAACATATGTGGGGTGAGGTGTATGAGCCTCTAGTCGATGATCAATGGCCACACAACCCCCATTTTTGTCGAAAATAGCCATGAATGACCATTTTCAAAAATACCAAAGGCTAACACGTACGGATTTTTAACCAAGAAATGGTCTCCACCAGAAATCCAAGAATGTGATCTATGGCAAGGAAACATATGTGGGGTGAGGTGTACGAGCCTCTGGTCGATGATCAATGGCCACACAACCCCCATTTTGCCGAAAATAGCCATGAGCGACCATTTTCAATAATATTAGAGGCTAAGACCTACGGATTTTTGACCAAGAAATGGTCTCCACCAGAAATCCAAGAATGTGATCTTATGGCAAGGAAACATATGTGGGGTGAGGTGTATGAGCCTCTGGTCGATGATCAATGGCCACACAACCCCCATTTTTGTCGAAAATAGCCATGAACGACCATTTTCAATGACACTGAAGGCTAACACCTACGGATTTTTGACCAAGAAATGGTCTCCACCATAAATCCAAGAATGTGATCTATGGCAAGGAAACATATGTGTAGTGAGGTGTATGAGCCTCTGGTCGAAGATCAATGGCCACACAACCCCCATTTTTGTCGAAAATAGCCATGAATGACCATTTTCAAAAATACCAAAGGCTAACACATTCGGATTTTTGCCCAAGAAATGGTCTCCACCAGAAATCCAAGAATGTGATCTATGGCAAGGAAACATATGTGGGGTGAGGTGTATGAGCCTCTGGTCGACGATCAATGGCCACACAACCCCCATTTTTGTCGAAAATAGCCATGAACGACCATTTTCAATATTACCGAAGGCTAACACCTACGGATTTTTGACCAAGAAATGGTCTCCACCAGAAATCCAAGAATGTGATCTATGGCAAGGAAACATATGTGGGGTGAGGTGTATGAGCCTGTAGTCAATGATCAATGGCCACACAACCCCCATTTTTGTCGAAAATAGCCATGAACGACCATTTTCAATAATATCGAAGGCTAACACCTACGAATTTTTGACCAAGAAATGGTCTCCACCAGAAATCCAAGAATGTGATCTACGACAAGGAAACATATGTGGGGTGAGGTGTATGAGCCTCTGGTCGACGATCAATGGCCACACAACCCCCATTTTGCCGAAAATAGCCATGAATGACCATTTTCAATAATACCGAAGGCTAACACGTACGAGTTTTTAACCAAGAAATGGTTTCCACCAGAAATCCAAGAATGTAATCTATGGCAAGGAAACATATGTGGGGTGAGGTTTATGAGCCTCTAGTGGATGATAAATGGCCACACAACCCCCATTTTTTATGAAAATAGCCATGAGCGACCTTGAAAATAGCCATGAGCGACCATTTTCAATAATACTAGAGGCTAACACCTACGGATTTTAGACCAAGAAATGGTCTCCACCAGAAATCCAAGAATGTGATCTATGGCAAGGACACATATGTGGGGTGAGGTGTATGAGCGTCTGGTCGATGATCAATGGCCACACAACCCCCATTTTTGTCGAAAATAGCCATGAACGACCATTTTCAATAATACCGAAGGCTAACACCTACGGATTTTTGACCAAGAAATGGTCTCCACCAGAAATCCAAGAATGTGATCTATGGCAAGGAAACATATGTGGGGTGAGGTGTATGAGCCTCTAGTCGATGATCAATGGCCACACAACCCCCATTTTTGTCGAAAATAGCCATGAATGACCATTTTCAAAAATACCAAAGGCTAACACGTACGGATTTTTAACCAAGAAATGGTCTCCACCAGAAATCCAAGAATGTGATCTATGGCAAGGAAACATATGTGGGGTGAGGTGTACGAGCCTCTGGTCGATGATCAATGGCCACACAACCCCCATTTTGCCGAAAATAGCCATGAGCGACCATATTCAATAATATTAGAGGCTAAGACCTACGGATTTTTGACCAAGAAATGGTCTCCACCAAAAATCCAAGAATGTTATCTATGGCAAGGAAACATATGTGGGGTGAGGTGTATGAGCCTCTGGTCGATGATCAATGGCCACACAACCCCCATTTTTGTCGAAAATAGCCATGAACGACCATTTTCAATGACACTGAAGGCTAACACCTACGGATTTTTGACCAAGAAATGGTCTCCACCATAAATCCAAGAATGTGATCTATGGCAAGGAAACATATGTGTAGTGAGGTGTATGAGCCTCTGGTCGAAGATCAATGGCCAGACAACCCCCATTTTTGTCGAAAATAGCCATGAACGACCATTTTCAAAAATACCAAAGGCTAACACATTCGGATTTTTGCCCAAGAAATGGTCTCCACCAGAAATCCAAGAATGTGATCTATGGCAAGGAAACATATGTGGGGTGAGGTGTATGAGCCTCTGGTCGACGATCAATGGCCACAGAACCCCCATTTTTGTCGAAAATAGCCATGAACGACCATTTTCAATAATACCGAAGGCTAACACCTACGGATTTTTGACCAAGAAATGGTCTCCACCAGAAATCCAAGAATGTGATCTATGGCAAGGAAACATATGTGGGGTGAGGTGTATGAGCCTCTAGTCGATGATCAATGGCCACACAACCCCCATTTTTGTCGAAAATAGCCATGAATGACCATTTTCAAAAATACCAAAGGCTAACACGTACGGATTTTTAACCAAGAAATGGTCTCCACCAGAAATCCAAGAATGTGATCTATGGCAAGGAAACATATGTGGGGTGAGGTGTACGAGCCTCTGGTCGATGATCAATGGCCACACAACCCCCATTTTGCCGAAAATAGCCATGAATGACCATTTTCAATAATACCGAAGGCTAACACGTACGAGTTTTTAACCAAGAAATGGTTTCCACCAGAAATCCAAGAATGTAATCTATGGTGTGATCTATGGCAAGGAAACATATGTGGGGTGAGGTGTATGAGCCTCTGGTCGACGATCAATGGCCACACAACCCTAATTTTTGTCGAAAATAGCCATGAACGACCATTTTCAATAATACCGAAGGCTAACACGTATGGATTTTCGACCAAGAAATGGTCTCCACCAGAAATCCGATAATGTGATCTATGGCAAGGAAACATATGTGAGGTGAGGTGTACGAGCCTCTGGTCGATGATCAATGGCCACACAACCCCCATTTTTGTCAAAAATAGCCATGAACGACCATTTTCAATAATACCGAAGGCTAACACCTACGGATTTTTGACCAAGAAATGGTCTGCACCATAAATCCAAGAATGTGATCTATGGCAAGTAAACATATGTGCAGTGAGGTGTATGAGCCTCTGGTCGAATATCAATGGCCACACAACCCCCATTTTTGTCGAAAATAGCAATGAACGACCATTTTCAATAGTACCGAAGGCTAACACATTCCGATTTTTGACCAAGAAATGGTCTCCACCAGAAATCAAAGAATGTGATCTATGGCAAGAAAACATATGTGGGGTGAGGTTTACGAGCCTCTGGTCGATGATCAATGGCCACACAACCCCCATTTTTGTCGAAAATATCCATGAATGACCATTTTCAATAATACCGAAGGCTAACAACTACGGATTTTTGACCAAGAAATGGTCTCCACCAGAAATCCAAGAATGTGATCTATGGCAAGGAAACATATGTGGGGTGAGGTGTACGAGCCTCTGGTCGATGATCAATGGCCACACAACCCCCATTTTGCCGAAAATAGCCATGAACGACCATTTTCAATAATACCGAAGGCTAACACGTACGAGTTTTTAACCAAGAAATGGTCTCCACCAGAAATCCAAGAATGTGATCTATGGCAAGGAAACAGTGATCTATGGCAAGGAAACATATGTGGGGTGAGGTGTATGAGCGTCTGGTCGATAATCAATGGCCACACAACCCCCATTTTTGTCGAAAATAGCCATGAATGACCATTTTCAATAATACCGAAGGCTAACACCTACGGATTTTTGACCAAGAAATGGTCTCCACCAGAAATCCAAGAATGTGATCTATGGCAAGGAAACATATGTGGGGTGAGGTGTACGAGCCTCTGGTCGATGATCAATGGCCACACAACCCCCATTTTGCCGAAAATAGCCATGAACGACCATTTTCAATAATACCGAAGGCTAACACCTACTAATTTTTGACCAAGAAATGGTCTCCACCATAAATACAAGAATGTGATCTATGGCAAGGAAACATATGTGTAGTGAGGTGTATGAGCCTCTGGTCGAAGATCAATGGTCTCCACCAGAAATCCAAGAATGTGATCTATGGCAAGGAAACATATGTGGGGTGAGGTGTACGAGCCTCTGGTCGATGATCAATGGCCACACAACCCCCATTTTTTATGAAAATAGCCATGAGCGACCATTTTCAATAATACTAGAGGCTAACTCCTACGGATTTTAGACCAAGAAATGGTCTCCACCAGAAATCCAAGAATGTGATCTATGGCAAGGAAACATATGTGGGGTGAGGTTTATGAGCCTCTAGTCGATGATAAATGGCCACACAACCCCCATTTTTTATGAAAATAGCCATGAGCGACCTTGAAAATAGCCATGAGCGACCATTTTCAATAATACTAGAGGCTAACACCTACGGATTTTAGACCAAGAAATGGTCTCCACCAGAAATCCAAGAATGTGATCTATGGCTAGGAAACATATGTGGGGTGAGGTGTACGAGCCTCTGGTCGATGATCAATGGCCACACAACCCCATTTTGCCGAAAATAGCCATGAACGACCATTTTCAATAATACCAAAGGCTAACACGTACGAGTTTTTAACCAAGAAATGGTTTCCACCAGAAATCCAAGAATGTGATCTATGGCAAGGAAACATATGTGGTGAGGTGTATGAGCCTCTAGTCGATGATCAATGGCCACACAACCCCCATTTTTGTCGAAAATAGCCATGAATTACCATTTTCAAAAATACCGAAGGCTAACACATTCGGATTTTTGCCCAAGAAATGGTCTCCACCAGAAATCCAAGAATGTGATCTATGGCAAGGAAACATATGTGTAGTGAGGTGTATGAGCCTCTGGTCGAAGATCAATGGTCTCCACCAGAAATCCAAGAATGTGATCTATGGCAAGGAAACATATGTGGGGTGAGGTGTATGAGCCTCTGGTCGATGATCAATGGCCACACAACCCCCATTTTGCCGAAAATAGCCATGAACGACCATTTTCAATAATACCGAAGGCTAACACGTACGAGTTTTTAACCAAGAAATGGTTTCCACCAGAAATCCAAGAATGTAATCTATGGCAAGGAAACATATGTGGGGTGAGGTGTACGAGCCTCTGGTCGATGATAAATGGCCACACAACCCCCATTTTTGATGAAAATAGCCATGAACGACCATTTTCATTAATATCGAAAGCTAACACCTACGGATTTTTGACCAACAAATGGTCTCCACCAGAAATCCAAGAATGTGATCTATGGCAAGGAAACATATGTGGGGTGAGGTGTATGAGCCTCTGGTCGACGATCAATGGCCACACAACCCTAATTTTTGTCGAAAATAGCCATGAACGACCATTTTCAATGACACTGAAGGCTAACACCTACGGATTTTTGACCAAGAAATGGTCTCCACCAGAAATCCAAGAATGTGATCTATGGCAAGGAAACATATGTGGGGTGAGGTGTACGAGCCTCTGGTCGAAGATCAATGGTCTCCACCAGAAATCCAAGAATGTGATCTATGGCAAGGAAACATATGTGGGGTGAGGTGTATGAGCCTCTGGTCGATGATCAATGGCCACACAACCCCCATTTTGCCGAAAATAGCCATGAATGACCATTTTCAATAATACCGAAGGCTAACACGTACGAGTTTTTAACCAAGAAATGGTTTCCACCAGAAATCCAAGAATGTAATCTATGGTAAGGAAACATATGTGGGGTGAGGTGTACGAGCCTCTGGTCGATGATCAATGGCCACACAACCCCCATTTTTTATGAAAATAGCCATGAGCGACCATTTTCAATAATACTAGAGGCTAACACCTACGGATTTTAGACCAAGAAATGGTCTCCACCAGAAATCCAAGAATGTGATCTATGGCAAGGAAACATATGTGGGGTGAGGTGTATGAGCCTCTAGTCGATGATCAATGGCCACACAACCCCCATTTTTTATGAAAATAGCCATGAGCGACCATTTTCAATAATACTAGAGGCTAAGACCTACGAATTTTTCTAGTATTATTGAAAATGGTCGTTCATGGTTATTTTCAAGGTCGCTCATGTCTATTTTCATAAAAAATGGGGGTTGTGTGGCCATTTATCATCGACTAGAGGCTCATAAACCTCACCCCACATATGTTTCCTTGCCATAGATCACATTCTTGGATTTCTGGTGGAGACCATTTCTTGGTCAAAAATCCGTACTTGTTAGCCTTTGGTATTTTTGAAAATGGTCGTTCATGGCTTGGTCGATGATTAATGGCCACACAACCCCCATTTTTTATGAAAATAGCCAAGAGCGACCATTTTCAATAATACTAGAGGCTAAGACCTACGGATTTTTGACCAAGAAATGGTCTCCACCAGAAATCCAAGAATGTGATCTATGGCAAGGAAACATATGTGGGGTGAGGTGTATGAGCGTCTGGTCGATGATCAATGGCCACACAACCCCCATTTTTTATGAAAATAGCCATGAACGACCATTTTCAATAATACCGAAGGCTAACACCCACGATTTTTTGACCAAGAAATGGTCTCCACCAGAAAAACAAGAATGTGACCTATGGCAAGGAAACATATGTGGGGTGAGGTGTATGAGCCTCTGGTCGATGATCAATGGCCACACAACCCCCATTTTTGTCGAAAATAGCCATGAACGACCATCTTCAATAATACCGAAGGCTAACACCTACGGATTTTTGACCAAGAAATGGTCTCCACCAGAAATCCAAGAATGTGATCTATGGCAAGGAAACATATGTGGGGTGAGGTGTATGAGCCTCTGGTCGATGATCAATGGCCACATAACCCCCATTTTTGTCGAAAATAGCCATGAACGACCATTTTCAATAATATCGAAGGCTAACACCTACGGATTTTTGACCAAGAAATGGTCTCCACCAGAAATCCAAGAATGTGATCTACGACAAGGAAACATATGTGGGGTGAGGTGTATGAGCCTCTGGTCGACGATCAATGGCCACACAACCCCCATTTTGCCGAAAATAGCCATGAATGACCATTTTCAATGATACTGACGGCTAACACCTACGGATTTTTGACCAAGAAATGGTCTCCACCATAAATCCAAGATTGTGATCTATGGCAAGAAAACATATGTGTAGTGAGGTGTATGAGCCTCTGGTTGAAGATAAATGGCCACACAACCCCCATTTTTGTCGAAAATAGCCATGAATAACCATTTTCAATAATACCGAAGGCTAACACATTCGGATTTTTGCCCAAGAAATGGTCTCCACCAGAAATCCAAGAATGTGTTCTGCGGCAAGAAAACATATGTGGGTGAGGTGTATGAGCCTCTGGTCGATGATCAATGGCCACAGAACCTCTATTTTGTAGAAAATAGCCATGAACGAAAATTTTCAATAATACCGTAGGCTAACACATACGGATTTTTGACCAAGAAATGGTCTCCACCAGAAATCCAAGAATGTGATCTACGACAAGGAAACATATGTGGGTGAGGTGTATGAGCCTCTGGTCGATGTTCAATGGCCACACAACCCCCATTTTGTCGAAAATAGCCATGAACGACCACGACCATTTTCAATAATACTGAAGGCTAACACGTACGAATTTTTGACCAAGAAATGCTCTCCACTAGAAATCCAAGAATGTGATCTATGGCAAGGAAACATATGTGGGGTGAGGTGTACGAGCCTCTGGTTGATGATAAATGGCCACACAAACCCCATTTTTGATGCAAATAGCCATGTACGACCATTTTCAATAATACCGAAGGCTAACACCTACGGATTTTTGACCAACAAATGGTCTCCACCAGAAATCCAAGAATGTGGTCTATGGCAAGGAAACATATGTGGGGTGAGGTGTATGAGCCTTTGGTCGATGATCAATGGCCACACAACCCCCATTTTTGTCGAAAATAGCTATGAACGACCATTTTCAATAATACCGAAGGCTAACACCTACGGATTTTTGATAAAGAAATGGTCTCCACCAGAAATCTAAGAATGTGATCTATAGCAAGAAAACATATGTGGGGTGAAGTGTACGAGCCTCTAGTCAATGATAAATGGCCACACAACCCCCATTTTTGTCGAAAATAGTGATCAACGACCATATTCAATAATACCGAAGGCTAACACGTACGAGTTTTTAACCAAGAAATGGCATGAATGACCATTTTCAATAATACCGAAGGCTAACACCTACGGATTTTTGACCAAGAAATGGTCTCCACTAGAAATCCAAGAATGTGATCTATGGCAAGGAAACATATGTGGGGTGAGGTGTACGAGCCTCTGGTCGATGATCAATGGCCACACAACCCCCATTTTGCCGAAAATAGCCATGAACGACCATTTTTAATAATACCGAAGGCTAACACGTACGAGTTTTTGACCAAGAAATGGTCTCCACCAGAAATCCAAGAATGTGATCTATGGCAAGGAAACATATGTGGGGTGAGGTTTATGAGCCTCTAGTCGATGATAAATGGCCACACAACCCCCATTTTTTATGAAAATAGCCATGAGCGACCTTGAAAATAGCCATGAGCGACCATTTTCAATAATACCGAAGGCTAACACGTACGGATTTTTGACCAAGAAATGGTTTCCACCAGAAATCCAAGAATGTAATCTATGGCAAGGAAACATATGTGGGGTGAGGTTTATGAGCCTCTAGTCGATGATAAATGGCCACACAACCCCCATTTTTTATGAAAATAGCCATGAGCGACCTTGAAAATAGCCATGAGCGACCATTTTCAATAATACTAGAGGCTAACACCTACGGATTTTTGACCAAGAAATGGTCTCCACCAGAAATCCAAGAATGTGATCTATAGCAAGGAAACATATGTGGGGTGAGGTGTACGAGCCTCTGGTCGATGATCAATGGCCACAGAACCCCCATTTTGCCGAAAATAGCCATGAACGACCATTTTCAATAATACCGAAGGCTAACACGTACGAGTTTTTGACCAAGAAATGGTCTCCACCAGAAATCCAAGAATGTGATCTATGGCAAGGAAACATATGTGGGGTGAGGTTTATGAGCCTCTAGTCGATGATAAATGGCCACACAACCCCCATTTTTTATGAAAATAGCCATGAGCGACCTTGAAAATAGCCATGAGCGACCATTTTCAATAATACTAGAGGCTAACACCTACGGATTTTAGACCAAGAAATGGTCTCCACCAGAAATCCAAGAATGTGATCTATGGCAAGGAAACATATGTGGGGTGAGGTGTATGAGCGTCTGGTCGATGATCAATGGCCACACAACCCCCATTTTGCCGAAAATAGCCATGAATGACCATTTTCAATAATACCGAAGGCTAACACGTACGAGTTTTTAACCAAGAAATGGTCTCCACCAGAAATCCAAGAATGTGATCTATGGAAAGGAAACATATGTGGGGTGAGGTGTACGAGCCTCTGGTCGATGATCAATGGCCACAGAACCCCCATTTTGCCGAAATTAGCCATGAACGACCATTTTCAATAATACCGAAGTATGTGGGGTGAGGTGTATGAGCCTCTGGTCGACGATCAATGGCCACACAACCCCCATTTTGCCGAAAATAGCCATGAATGACCATTTTCAATAATACTAGAGGCTAAGACCTACGGATTTTAGACCAAGAAATGGTCTCCACCAGAAATCCAATAATGTGATCTATGGCAAGGAAACATATGTGGGGTGAGGTGTATGAGCATCTGGTCGATGATCAATGGCCACACAACCCCCATTTTTGTCGAAAATAGCCATGAACGACCCTTTTCAAAAATACCGAAGGCTAACACCTACGGATTTTTGACCAAGAAATGGTCTCCACCAGAAATCCAAGAATGTGATCTATGGCAAGGAAACATATGTGGGGTGAGGTGTATGAGCCTCTGGTCGACGATCAATGGCTACACAACCCTAATTTTTGTCGAAAATAGCCATGAACGACCATTTTCAATGACACTGAAGGCTAACACCTACGGATTTTTGACCAAGAAATGGTCTCCACCAGAAATCCAAGAATGTGATCTATGGCAAGGAAACATATTTGGAGACCATTTCTTCGGTACTATCGATGATAAATGGCCACACAACCCCCATTTTTTATGAAAATAGCCATGAGCGACCTTGAAAATAGCCATGAGCGACCATTTTCAATAATACTAGAGGCTAACACCTACGGATTTTAGACCAAGAAATGGTCTCCTCATCGACCAGAGGCTCATACCCCTCACCCCACATATGTTTGCTTGTCGTAGATCACATTCTTGGATTTCTGGTGGAGACCATTTCTTGGTCAAAAATCCGTAGGTGTTAGCCTTCGGTATTATTGAAAATGGTCGTTCATGGCTATTTTCGGCAAAAATGGGGGTTGTGTGGCCATTGATCATCGACCAGAGGCTAATACACCTCACCCCACATATGTTTCCTTGCCATAGATCACATTCTTGGATTTCTGGTGGAGACCATTTCTTGGTCAAAAATCCGTAGGTGTTAGCCTTCGGTATTATTGAAAATGGTCATTCATGGCTATTTTCGACAAAAATGGGGGTTGTGTGGCCATTGATCATCGACCAGAGGCTCATACACCTCACCCCACATATGTTTCCTTGCCATAGATCACATTCTTGGATTTCTGGTGGAGACCATTTCTTGGTCAAAAATCCGTAGGTCTTAGCCTCTAATATTATTGAAAATGGTCGCTCATGGCTATTTTCATAAAAAATGGGGGTTGTGTGGCCATTTATCATCGACTAGAGGCTCATAAACCTCACCCCACATATGTTTCCTTGCCATAGATTACATTCTTGGATTTCTGGTGGAGACCATTTCTTGGTTAAAAATCCGTAGGTGTTAGCCTTCAGCCTCTGGTCGATGATCAATGGCCACACAACCCCCATTTTTGTCGAAAATAGCCATGAGCGACCATTTTCAATAATACCGAAGGCTAACACCTACGGATTTTTGACCAAGAAATGGTCTCCACCAGAAATCCAAGAATGTGATCTATGGCAAGGAAACATATGTGGGGTGAGGTGTATGAGCGTCTAGTCGATGATCAATGGCCACACAACCCCCATTTTTGTCGAAAATAGCCATGAACGACCATTTTCAATAATACCGAAGGCTAACACCTACGGATTTTTGACCAAGAAATGGTCTCCACCAGAAATCCAAGAATGTGATCTATGGCAAGGAATCATATGTGGGGTGAGGTGTATGAGCGTCTGGTCGATGATCAATGGCCACACAACCCCCATTTTTGTCGAAAATAGCCATGAACGACCATTTTCAATAATACCGAAGGCTAACACCTACGGATTTTTGACCAAGAAATGATCTCCACCAGAAATCCAAGAATGTGATCTACGACAAGGAAATATATGTGGGGTGAGGTGTATGAGCCTCTGGTCGACGATCAATGGCCACACAACCCCCATTTTGCCGAAAATAGCCATGAATGACCATTTTCAATAATACTGAAGGCTAACACGTACGAGTTCTTAACCAAGAAATGGTTTCCACCAGAAATCCAAGAATGTAATCTATGGCAAGGAAACATATGTGGGGTGAGTTTTATGAGCCTCTAGTCGATGATAAATGGCCACACAACCCCCATTTTTGATGAAAATAGCCATGAACGACCATTTTCAATAATATCGAAAGCTAACACCTACGGATTTTTGACCAACAAATGGTCTCCACCAGAAATCCAAGAATGTGGTCTATGGCAAGGAAACATATGTGGGGTGAGGTGTATGAGCCATTGGTCGATGATCAATGGCCACACAACCCCCATTTTTGTCGAAAATAGCCATGAACGACCATTTTCAATAGATTACATTCTTGGATTTCTGGTGGAGACCATTTCTTGGTTAAAAACTCGTACGTGTTAGCCTTCGGTATTATTGAAAATGGTCATTCATGGCTATTTTTGGCAAAATGGGGGTTGTGTGGCCATTGATCGTCGACCAGAGGCTCATACACCTCACCCCACATATGTTTCCTTGTCGTAGATCACATTCTTGGATTTCTGGTGGAGACCATTTCTTGGTCAAAAATCCGTAGGTGTTAGCCTTCGGTATTATTGAAAATGGTCGTTCATGATTTTTGACCAAGAAATGGTCTCCACCAGAAATCCAAGAATGTGATCTATGGCAAGGAAACATATGTGGGGTGAGGTGTATGAGCCTCTGGTCGATGATCAATGGCCACACAACCCCCATTTTTGTCGAAAATAGCCATGAATGACCATTTTCAATAATACCGAAGGCTAACACGTACGAGTTTTTAACCAAGAAATGGTCTCCACCAGAAATCCAAGAATGTAATCTATTGAAAATGGTTGTTCATGGCTATTTTCGACAAAAATGGGGGTTGTGTGGCCATTGATCATCGACCAAAGGCTCATACACCTCACCCCACATATGTTTCCTTGCCATAGACCACATTCTTGGATTTCTGGTGGAGACCATTTGTTGGTCAAAAATCCGTAGGTGTTAGCCTCTAGTATTATTGAAAATGGTCGCTCATGGCTATTTTCAAGGTCGCTCATGGCTATTTTCATAAAAAATGGTCGCTCATGGCTATTTTCAAGGTCGCTCATGGCTTTCGATATTATTGAAAATGGTCGTTCATGGCTATTTTCGACAAAAATGGGGGTTGTGTGGCCATTGATCATCGACCAGAGGCTCATACACCTCACCCCACATATGTTTCCTTGCCATAGATCACATTCTTGGATTTCTGGTGGAGACCATTTCTTGGTAAAAAATCCGTAGGTGTTAGCCTTCGGTATTATTGAAAATGGTCGTTCATGGCTATTTTCGACAAAAATGGGGGTTGTGTGGCCATTGATCATCGACCAGACGCTCATACACCTCACCCCACATATGTTTCCTTGCCATAGATCACATTCTTGGATTTCTGGTGGAGACCATTTCTTGGTCTAAAATCCGTAGGTGTTAGCCTCTAGTATTATTGAAAATGGTCGCTCATGGCTATTTTCAAGGTCGCTCATGGCTATTTTCATAAAAAATGGGGGTTGTGTGGCCATTTATCATCGATAGTACCGAAGAAATGGTCTCCACATATGTTTCCTTGCCATAGATCACATTCTTGGATTTCTGGTGGAGACCATTTCTTGGTCAAAAATCCGTAGGTGTTAGCATTCAGTGTCATTGAAAATGGTCGTTCATGGCTATTTTCGACAAAAATTAGGGTTGTGTGGCCATTGATCGTCGACCAGAGGCTCATACACCTCACCCCACATATGTTTCCTTGCCATAGATCACATTCTTGGATTTCTGGTGGAGATCATTTCTTGGTCAAAAATCCGTAGGTGTTAGCCTTCGGTATTATTGAAAATGGTCGTTCATGGCTATTTTCGACAAAAATGGGGGTTGTGTGGCCATTGATCATCGACCAGACGCTCATACACCTCACCCCACATATGTTTCCTTGCCATAGATCACATTCTTGGATTTCTGGTGGAGATCATTTCTTGGTCAAAAATCCGTAGGTGTTAGCCTTCGGTATTATTGAAAATGGTCGTTCATGGCTATTTTCGACAAAAATGGGGGTTGTGTGGCCATTGATCATCGACCAGACGCTCATACACCTCACCCCACATATGTTTCCTTGCCATAGATCACATTCTTGGATTTCTGGTGGAGATCATTTCTTGGTCAAAAATCCGTAGGTGTTAGCCTTCGGTATTATTGAAAATGGTCGTTCATGGCTATTTTCGACAAAAATGGGGGTTGTGTGGCCATTGATCATCGACCATAGGCTCATACACCTCACCCCACATATGTTTCCTTGCCATAGATCACATTCTTGGATTTCTGGTGGAGACCATTTCTTGGTCAAAAATCCGTAGGTCTTAGCCTCTAATATTATTGAAAATGGTCGCTCATGGCTATTTTCATAAAAAATGGGGGTTGTGTGGCCATTTATCATCGATAGTACCGAAGAAATGGTCTCCACATATGTTTCCTTGCCATAGATCACATTCTTGGATTTCTGGTGGAGACCATTTCTTGGTCAAAAATCCGTAGGTGTTAGCCTTCAGTGTCATTGAAAATGGTCGTTCATGGCTATTTTCGACAAAAATTAGGGTTGTGTGGCCATTTGATCGTCGACCAGAGGCTCATACACCTCACCCCACATATGTTTCCTTGCCATAGATCACATTCTTGGATTTCTGGTGGAGACCATTTCTTGGTCAAAAATCCGTAGGTGTTAGCCTTCGGTATTTTTGAAAATGGTCGTTCATGGCTATTTTCGACAAAAATGGGGGTTGTGTGGCCATTTATCATCGACTAGAGGCTCATACACCTCACCCCACATATGTTTCCTTGCCATAGATCACATTCTTGGATTTCTAGTGGAGACCATTTCTTGGTCAAAAATCCGTAGGTGTTAGCCTTCAGTATTATTGAAAATGGTCGTTCATGGCTATTTTCGACAAAAATGGGGGTTGTGTGGCCATTGATCATCGACCAGACGCTCATACACCTCACCCCACATATGTTTCCTTGCCATAGATCACATTCTTGGATTTCTGGTGGAGACCATTTCTTGGTCTAAAATCCGTAGGTGTTAGCCTCTAGTATTATTGAAAATGGTCGCTCATGGCTATTTTCAAGGTCGCTCATGGCTATTTTCATAAAAAATGGGGGTTGTGTGGCCATTTATCATCAATAGTACCGAAGAAATGGTCTCCACATATGTTTCCTTTCCATAGATCACATTCTTGCATTTCTGGTGGAGACCATTTCTTGGTCAAAAATCCGTAGGTGTTAGCATTCAGTGTCATTGAAAATGGTCGTTCATGGCTATTTTCGACAAAAATTAGGGTTGTGTGGCCATTGATCGTCGACCAGAGGCTCATACACCTCACCCCACATATGTTTCCTTGCCATAGATCACATTCTTGGATTTCTGGTGGAGATCATTTCTTGGTCAAAAATCCGTAGGTGTTAGCCTTCGGTATTATTGAAAATGGTCGTTCATGGCTATTTTCGACAAAAATGGGGGTTGTGTGGCCATAGATCATCGACCAGACGCTCATACACCTCACCCCACATATGTTTCCTTGCCATAGATCACATTCTTGGATTTCTGGTGGAGATCATTTCTTGGTCAAAAATCCGTAGGTGTTAGCCTTCGGTATTATTGAAAATGGTCGTTCATGGCTATTTTCGACAAAAATGGGGGTTGTGTGGCCATTGATCATCGACCAGACGCTCATACACCTCACCCCACATATGTTTCCTTGCCATAGATCACATTCTTGGATTTCTGGTGGAGATCATTTCTTGGTCAAAAATCCGTAGGTGTTAGCCTTCGGTATTATTGAAAATGGTCGTTCATGGCTATTTTCGACAAAAATGGGGGTTGTGTGGCCATTGATCATCGACCAGACGCTCATACACCTCACCTCACATATGTTTCCTTGCCATAGATCACATTCTTGGATTTCTGGTGGAGACCATTTCTTGGTCAAAAATCCGTAGGTCTTAGCCTCTAATAGTTATTGAAAATGGTCGCTCATGGCTATTTTCATAAAAAATGGGGGTTGTGTGGCCATTTATCATCGATAGTACCGAAGAAATGGTCTCCACATATGTTTCCTTGCCATAGATCACATTCTTGGATTTCTGGTGGAGACCATTTCTTGGTCAAAAATCCGTAGGTGTTAGCCTTCAGTGTCATTGAAAATGGTCGTTCATGGCTATTTTCGACAAAAATTAGGGTTGTGTGGCCATTGATCGTCGACCAGAGGCTCATACACCTCACCCCACATATGTTTCCTTGCCATAGATCACATTCTTGGATTTCTGGTGGAGACCATTTCTTGGTCAAAAATCCGTAGGTGTTAGCCTTCGGTATTTTTGAAAATGGTCGTTCATGGCTATTTTCGACAAAAATGGGGGTTGTGTGGCCATTTATCATCGACTAGAGGCTCATACACCTCACCCCACATATGTTTCCTAGCCATAGATCACATTCTTGGATTTCTGGTGGAGACCATTTCTTGGTCAAAAATCCGTAGGTGTTAGCCTTCAGTATTATTGAAAATGGTCGTTCATGGCTATTTTCGACAAAAATGGGGGTTGTGTGGCCATTGATCATCGACCAGACGCTCATACACCTCACCCCACATATGTTTCCTTTCCATAGATCACATTCTTGGATTTCTCGTGAAGACCATTCTTGGTCAAAAATCCGTAGGTGTTAGCCTTCGGTATTATTGAAAATGGTCGTTCATGGCTATTTTCGACAAAAATGGGGGTTGTGTGGCCATTTATCATCTACTAGAGGCTCATAAACCTCACCCCACATATGTTTCCTTGCCATAGATCACATTCTTGGATTTCTGGTGGAGACCATTTCTTGGTCTAAAATCCGTAGGTGTTAGCCTTCGGTATTATTGAAAATGGTCGTTCATGGCTATTTTCGACAAAATGGGGGTTGTGTGGCAATTGATCATCGACCAGACGCTCATACACCCATTTTTTATGAAAATAGCCATGAGCGACCTTGAAAATAGCCATGAGCGACCATTTTCAATAATACTAGAGGCTAACACCTACGGATTTTAGACCAAGAAATGGTCTCCACCAGAAATCCAAGAATGTGATCTATGGCAAGGAAACATATGTGGGGTGAGGTGTACGAGCCTCTGGTCGATGATCAATGGCCACACAACCCCCATTTTGCCGAAAATAGCCATGAACGACTATTTTCAATAATACCGAAGGCTAACACGTACGAGTTTTTAACCAAGAAATGGTCTCCACCAGAAATCCAAGAATGTGATCTATGGCAAGGAAACATATGTGGGGTGAGGTGTATGAGCCTCTGGTCGATGATCAATGGCCACACAACCCCCATTTTTGTCGAAAATAGCCATGAACGACCATTTTCAATAATACCGAAGGCTAACACCTACGGATTTTTGACCAAGAAATGGTCTCCGCCAGAAATCCAAGAATGTGATCTATGGCAAGGAAACATATGTGGGGTGAGGTGTATGAGCCTCTAGTCGATGATAAATGGCCACACAACCCCCATTTTTGTCGAAAATAGCCATGAACGACCATTTTCAAAAATACCGAAGGCTAACACCTACGGATTTTTGACCAAGAAATGGTCACCACCAGAAATCCAAGAATGTGATCTATGGCAAGGAAACATATGTGGGGTGAGGTGTATGAGCCTCTGGTCGATGATCAATGGCCACACAACCCTAATTTTTGTCGAAAATAGCCATGAACGACCATTTTCAATGACACTGAAGGCTAACACCTACGGATTTTTGACCAAGAAATGGTCTCCACCAGAAATCCAAGAATGTGATCTATGGCAAGGAAACATATGTGGGGTGAGGTGTATGAGCCTCTAGTCGATGATAAATGGCCACACAACCCCCATTTTTTATGAAAATAGCCATGAGCGACCTTGAAAATAGCCATGAGCGACCATTTTCAATAATACTAGAGGCTAACACCTACGGATTTTAGACCAAGAAATGGTCTCCACCAGAAATCCAAGAATGTGATCTATGGTATTGTAAATGGTCATTCTATGGCAAGGAAACATATGTGGGGTGAGGTGTACGAGCCTCTGGTCGATGATCAATGGCCACCCAACCCCCATTTTGCCGAAAATAGCCATGAATGACCATTTTCAATAATACCGAAGGCTAACACCTAACGGATTTTTGACCAAGAAATGGGGGTTGTGTGGCCTTTGATTATCGACCAGACGCTCATACACCTCACCCCACATATGTTTCCTTGCCATAGATCACATTCTTGGATTTCTGGTGGAGACCATTTCTTGGTCAAAAATCCGTAGGTGTTAGCCTTCGGTATTATTGTAAATGGTCATTCATGGCTATTTTCGACAAAAATGGGGGTTGTGTGGCCATTGATCATCGACCAGAGGCTCATACACCTCACCCCACACATGTTTCCTTGCCATAGATCACATTCTTGATTTCTGGTGGAGACCATTTCTTGGTCAAAAATCTGTAGGTCTTAGCCTCTAATATTATTGAAAATGGTCGCTCATGGCTATTTTCATAAAAAAATGGGGGTTGTGTGGCCATTTATCATCGACTAGAGGCTCATAAATCTCACCCCACATATGTTTCCTTGCCATAGATCACATTCTTGGATTTCTGGTGGAGACCATTTCTTGGTCAAAAATCCGTAGGTGTTAGCCTTCGGTATTATTGAAAATGGTCGTTCATGGCTATTTTCGACAAAAATGGGGGTTGTGTGGCCATTGATCATCGACCAGACGCTCATACACCTCACCCCACATATGTTTCCTTGCCATAGATCACATTCTTGGATTTCTGGTGGAGACCATTTCTTGGTCTAAAATCCGTAGGTGTTAGCCTCTAGTATTATTGAAAATGGTCGCTCATGGCTATTTTCAAGGTCGCTCATGGCTATTTTCATAAAAATGGGGGTTGTGTGGCCATTGATCATACACCAGAGCCTCGTACACCTCACCCCACATATGTTTCCTTGCCATAGGTCACATTCTTGTTTTTCTGGTGGAGACCATTTCTTGGTCAAAAAATCGTAGGTGTTAGCCTTCGGTGTTATTGAAAATGGTCGTTCATGGCTATTTTCATAAAAAATGGGGGTTGTGTGGCCATTGATCATCGACCAGACGCTCATACACCTCACCCCACATATGTTTCCTTGCCATAGATCACATTCTTGGATTTCTGGTGGAGACCATTTCTTGGTCAAAAATCCGTAGGTGTTAGCCTTCGGTATTATTGAAAATGGTCGTTCATGGCTATTTTCGACAAAAATGGGGGTTGTGTGGCCATTGATCTTCGACCAGAGGCTCATACACCTCACCCCACATATGTTTCCTTGCCATAGATCACATTCTTGGATTTCTGGTGGAGACCATTTCTTGGTCAAAAATCCGTAGGTGTTAGCCTTCGATATTATTGAAAATGGTCGTTCATGGCTATTTTCGACAAAAATGGGGGTTGTGTGGCCATTGATCATCGACCAGAGGCTCGTATACCTCACTACACATATGTTTCCTTGCCATAGATCACATTCTTGGATTTCTGGTGGAGACCATTTCTTGGTTAAAAACTCGTACGTGTTAGCCTTCGGTATTATTGAAAATGGTCGTTCATGGCTATTTTCGGCAAAATGGGGGTTCTGTGGCCATTGATCATCGACCAGAGGATCGTACACCTCACCCCACATATGTTTCCTTGCCATAGATCACATTCTTGGATTTCTGGTGGAGACCATTTCTTGGTCAAAAATCCGTAGGTGTTAGCCTTTGGTATTTTTGAAAATGGTCGTTCATGGCTATTTTCATAAAAAATGGGGGTTGTGTGGCCATTGATCATCGACCAGAGGCTCGTACACCTCACCCCACATATGTTTCCTTGCCATAGATCACATTCTTGGATTTCTGGTGGAGACCATTTCTTGGTCAAAAATCCGTACGTGTTAGCCTCTAGTATTATTGAAAATGGTCGCTCATGGCTATTTTCAAGGTCGCTCATGGCTATTTTCATAAAAAATGGGGGTTGTGTGGCCATTGATCATCGACCAGAGGCTCATACACCTCACCCCACATATGTTTCCTTGCCATAGATCACATTCTTGGATTTCTGGTGGAGACCATTTCTTGGTCAAAAATCCGTAGGTGTTAGCCTTCGGTATTATTGTAAATGGTCATTCATGGCTATTTTCGACAAAAATGAGGGTTGTGTGGCCATTGATCATCGACTAGAGGCTCATAAATCTCACCCCACATATGTTTCCTTGCCATAGATTACATTCTTGGATTTCTGGTGGAAACCATTTCTTGGTTAAAAACTCGTACGTGTTAGCCTTCGGTATTATTGAAAATGGTCGTTCATGGCTATTTTCAAGGTCGCTCATGGCTATTTTCATAAAAAATGGGTGTATGAGCGTCTGGTCGATGATCAATTGCCACACAACCCCCATTTTGTCGAAAATAGCCATGAACGACCATTTTCAATAATTCCGAAGGCTAACACGTACGAGTTTTTAACCAAGAAATGGTTTCCACCAGAAATCCAAGAATGTAATCTATGGCAAGGAAACATATGTGGGGTGAGATTTATGAGCCTCTAGTCGATGATAAATGGCCACACAACCCCCATTTTTGTCGAAAATAGCCATGAACGACCATTTTCAATAATACCGAAGGCTAACACCTACGGATTTTTGACCAAGAATGGTCTCCACGAGAAATCCAAGAATGTGATCTATGGCAAGGAAACATATGTGGGGTGAGGTGTATGAGCCTCTGGTCGATGATCAATGGCCACACAACCCCCATTTTTTATGAAAATAGCCATGAGCGACCTTGAAAATAGCCATGAGCGACCATTTTCAATAATACTAGAGGCTAACACGTACGGATTTATGACCAAGAAATGGTCTCCACCAGAAATCCAAGAATGTGATCTATGGCAAGGAAACATATGTGGGGTGAGGTGTATGAGCCTCTGGTCGATGATCAATGGCCACACAACCCCCATTTTTTATGAAAATAGCCATGAACTACCATTTTCAAAAATACCAAAGGCTAACACCTACGGATTTTTGACCAAGAAATGGTCTCCACCAGAAATCCAAGAATGTGATCTATGGCAAGGAAACATATGTGGGGTGAGGTGTACGAGCCTCTGGTCGATGATCAATGGCCACAGAACCCCCATTTTGCCGAAAATAGCCATGAACGACCATTTTCAATAATACCGAAGGCTAACACGTACGAGTTTTTAACCAAAAAATGGTCTCCACCAGAAATCCAAGAATGTGATCTATGGCAAGGAAACATATGTGTAGTGAGGTGTACGAGCCTCTGGTCGATGATCAATGGCCACACAACCCCCATTTTTGTCGAAAATAGCCATGAACGACCATTTTCAATAATATCGAAGGCTAACACCTACGGATTTTTGACCAAGAAATGGTCTCCACCAGAAATCCAAGAATGTGATCTATGGCAAGGAAACATATGTGGGGTGAGGTGTATGAGCCTTTGGTCGAAGATCAATGGCCACACAACCCCCATTTTTGTCGAAAATAGCCATGAACGACCATTTTCAATAATACCGAAGGCTAACACCTACGGATTTTTGACCAAGAAATGGTCTCCACCAGAAATCCAAGAATGTGATCTATGGCAAGGAAACATATGTGGGGTGAGGTGTATGAGCGTCTGGTCGATGATCAATGGCCACACAACCCCCATTTTTTATGAAAATAGCCATGAACGACCATTTTCAATAATACCGAAGGCTAACACCTACGATTTTTTGACCAAGAAATGGTCTCCACCAGAAAAACAAGAATGTGACCTATGGCAAGGAAACATATGTGGGGTGAGGTGTACGAGGCTCTGGTGTATGATCAATGGCCACACAACCCCCATTTTTATGAAAATAGCCATGAGCGACCTTGAAAATAGCCATGAGCGACCATTTTCAATAATGCTAGAGGCTAACACCTACGGATTTTAGACCAAGAAATGGTCTCCACCAGAAATCCAAGAATGTGATCTATGGCAAGGAAACATATGTGGGGTGAGGTGTATGAGCGTCTAGTCGATGATCAATGGCCACACAACCCCCATTTTTGTCAAAAATAGCCAGGAACGACCATTTTCAATAATATTAGAGGCTAAGACCTACGGATTTTTTACCAAGATTGCCATAGATCACATTCTTGGATTTCTGGTGGAGACCATTTCTTGGTCTAAAATCCGTAGGTGTTAGCCTCTAGTATTATTGAAAATGGTCGCTCATGGCTATTTTCAAGGTCGCTCATGGCTATTTTCATAAAAAATGGGGGTTGTGTGGCCACCTCACTACACATATGTGGGGTGAGGTGTACGAGCCTCTGGTCGATGATCAATGGCCACACAACCCCCATTTTGCCGAAAATAGCCATGAATGACCATTTTCAATAATACCGAAGGCTAACACCTACGGATTTTTGACCAAGAAATGGTTTCCACCAGAAATCCAAAAATGTGATCTATGGCAAGGAAACATATGTGGGGTGAGGTGTATGAGCCTCTGGTCGATGATCAATGGCCACACAACCCCCATTTTTGTCGAAAATAGCCATGAACGACCATTTTCAATAATATCGAAGGCTAACACCTACGGATTTTTGACCAAGAAATGGTCTCGACCAGAAATCCAAGAATGTGATCTACGACAAGGAAACATATGTGGGGTGAGGTGTATGAGCCTCTGGTCGACGATCAATGGCCACACAACCCCCATTTTGCCGAAAATAGCCATGAATGACCATTTTCAATAATACCGAAGGCTAACACGTACGAGTTTTTAACCAAGAAATGGTTTCCACCAGAAATCCAAGAATGTAATCTATGGCAAGGAAACATATGTGGGGTGAGGTTTATGAGCCTCTAGTCGATGATAAATGGCCACACAACCCCCATTTTTTATGAAAATAGCCATGAGCGACCTTGAAAATAGCCATGAGCGACCATTTTCAATAATACTAGAGGCTAACACCTACGGATTTTAGACCAAGAAATGGTCTCCACCATAAATCCAAGTGGCCACACAACCCCCATTTTTTATGAAAATAGCCATGAGCGACCTTGAAAATAGCCATGAGCGACCATTTTCAATAATACTAGAGGCTAACACCTACGGATTTTAGACCAAGAAATGGTCTCCACCAGAAATCCAAGAATGTGATCTATGGCAAGGAAACATATGTGGGGTGAGGTGTACGAGCCTCTGGTCGATGATCAATGGCCACACAACCCCCATTTTGCCGAAAATAGCCATGAACGACCATTTTCAATAATACCGAAGGCTAACACGTACGAGTTTTTAACCAAGAAATGGTCTCCACCAGAAATCCAAGAATGTGATCTATGGCAAGGAAACATATGTGGGGTGAGGTGTATGAGCGTCTAGTCGATGATAAATGGCCACACAACCCCCATTTTTGTCGAAAATAGCCATGAACGACCATTTTCAATAATACCGAAGGCTAACACCTACGGATTTTTGACCAAGAAATGGTCTCCACCAGAAATCCAAGAATGTGATTTATGGCAACGAAACATATGTGTAGTGAGGTGTATGAGCCTCTGGTCGAAGATCAATGGCCACACAACCCCCATTTTTGTCGAAAATAGCCATGAATGACCATTTTCAAAAATACCAAAGGCTAACACATTCGGATTTTTGCCCAAGAAATGGTCTCCACCAGAAATCTAAGAATGTGATCTATGGCAAGGAAACATATGTGGGGTGAGGTGTATGAGCGTCTGGTCGATGATCAATGGCCACACAACCCCCATTTTTGTCGAAAATAGCCATGAACGACCATTTTCAATAATACCGAAGGCTAACACCTACGGATTTTTGACCAAGAAATGGGGGTTGTGTGGCCATTGATCATCGACCAGACGCTCATACAGCTCACCCCACATATGTTTCCTTGCCATAGATCACATTCTTGGATTTCTGGTGGAGACCATTTCTTGGTCAAAAATCCGTAGGTGTTAGCCTTCGGTATTATTGTAAATGGTCATTCATGGCTATTTTCGGCAAAATGGACCATTTCTTGGTCAAAAATCCGTAGGTGTTAGCCTTCGGTATTATTGAAAATGGTCGTTCATGGCTATTTTCGACAAAAATGGGGGTTGTGTGGCCATTGATCATCGACCAGACGCTCATACACCTCACCCCACATATGTTTCCTTGCCATAGATCACATTCTTGGATTTCTGGTGGAGACCATTTCTTGGTCTAAAATCCGTAGGTGTTAGCCTCTAGTATTATTGAAAATGGTCGCTCATGGCTATTTTCAAGGTCGCTCATGGCTATTTTCATAAAAATGGGGGTTGTGTGGCCATTGATCATACACCAGAGCCTCGTACACCTCACCCCACATATGTTTCCTTGCCATAGGTCACATTCTTGTTTTTCTGGTGGAGACCATTTCTTGGTCAAAAAATCGTAGGTGTTAGCCTTCGGTATTATTGAAAATGGTCGTTCATGGCTATTTTCATAAAAAATGGGGGTTGTGTGGCCATTGATCATCGACCAGACGCTCATACACCTCACCCCACATATGTTTCCTTGCCATAGATCACATTCTTGGATTTCTGGTGGAGACCATTTCTTGGTCAAAAATCCGTAGGTGTTAGCCTTCGGTATTATTGAAAATGGTCGTTCATGGCTATTTTGGACAAAAATGGGGGTTGTGTGGCCATTGATCTTCGACCAGAGGCTCATACACCTCACCCCACATATGTTTCCTTGCCATAGATCACATTCTTGGATTTCTGGTGGAGACCATTTCTTGGTCAAAAATCCATAGGTGTTAGCCTTCGATATTATTGAAAATGGTCGTTCATGGCTATTTTCGACAAAAATGGGGGTTGTGTGGCCATTGATCATCGACCAGAGGCTCGTACACCTCACTACACATATGTTTCCTTGCCATAGATCACATTCTTGGATTTCTGGTGGAGACCATTTCTTGGTTAAAAACTCGTAGGTGTTAGCCTTCGGTATTATTGAAAATGGTCGTTCATGGCTATTTTCGGCAAAATGGGGGTTCTGTGGCCATTGATCATCGACCAGAGGCTCGTACACCTCACCCCACATATGTTTCCTTGCCATAGATCACATTCTTGGATTTCTGGTGGAGACCATTTCTTGGTCAAAAATCCGTAGGTGTTAGACTTTGGAATTTTTGACAATGGTCGTTCATGGCTATTTTCATAAAAAATGGGGGTTGTGTGGCCATTGATCATCGACCAGAGGCTTATACACCTCACCCCACATATGTTTCCTTGCCATAGATCACATTCTTGGATTTCTGGTGGAGACCATTTCTTGGTCAAAAATCCGTACGTGTTAGCCTCTAGTATTATTGAAAATGGTCGCTCATGGCTATTTTCAAGGTCGCTCATGGCTATTTTCATAAAAAATGGGGGTTGTGTGGCCATTGATCATCGACCAGAGGCTCATACACCTCACCCCACATATGTTTCCTTGCCATAGATCACATTCTTGGATTTCTGGTGGAGACCATTTCTTGGTCAAAAATCCGTAGGTGTTAGCCTTCGGTATTACTGAAAATGGTCATTCATGGCTATTTTCGGCAAAATGGGGGTTGTGTGGCCATTGATCATCGACCAGAGGCTCGGACACCTCACCCCACATATGTTTCCTTGCCATAGATCACATTCTTGGATTTCTGGTGGAGACCATTTCTTAGTTAAAAATCCGTACGTGTTAGCCTTTGGTATTTTTGAAAATGGTCATTCATGGCTATTTTCGACAAAAATGGGGGTTGTGTGGCCATTGATCATCGACTAGAGGCTCATACACCTCACCCCACATATTTTTCCTTGCCATAGATCACATTCTTGGATTTCTGGTGGAGACCATTTCTTGGTCAAAAATCCGTAGGTGTTAGCCTTCGGTATTATTGAAAATGGTCGTTCATGGCTATTTTCGACAAAAATGGGGGTTGTGTGGCCATTGATCATCGACCAGAGGCTCATACACCTCACCCCACATATGTTTCCTTGCCATAGATCACATTCTTGGATTTCTGGTGGAGACCATTTCTTGGTCAAAAATCCGTACGTGTTAGCCTCTAGTAATATTGAAAATGGTCGCTCTTGGCTATTTTCAAGGTCGCTCATGGCTATTTCCATAAAAAATGGGGGTTGTGTGGCCATTGATCATCGACCAGAGGCTCATACACCTCACCCCACATATGTTTCCTTGCCATAGATCACATTCTTGGATTTCTGGTGGAGACCATTTCTTGGTCAAAAATCCGTAGGTGTTAGCCTTCGGTATTATTGAAAATGGTCATTCATGGCTATTTTTGGCAAAATGGGGGTTGTGTGGCCATTGATCATCGACCAGACGCTCATACACCTCACCCCACATATGTTTCCTTGCCATAGATCACATTTTGGATTTCTGGTGGAGACCATTTCTTGGTTAAAAACTCGTACGTGTTAGCCTTCGGTATTATTGAAAATGGTCATTCATGGCTATTTTCGGCAAAATGGACCATTTCTTGGTCAAAAATCCGTAGGTGTTAGCCTTCGGTATTATTGTAAATGGTCATTCATGGCTATTTTCGACAAAAATGGGGGTTGTGTGGCCATTGATCATCGACCAGACGCTCATACACCTCACCCCACATATGTTTCCTTGCCATAGATCACATTCTTGGATTTCTGGTGGAGACCATTTCTTGGTCTAAAATCCGTAGGTGTTAGCCTCTAGTATTATTGAAAATGGTCGCTCATGGCTATTTTCAAGGTCGCTCATGGCTATTTTCATAAAAATGGGGGTTGTGTGGCCATTGATCATACACCAGAGCCTCGTACACCTCACCCCACATATGTTTCCTTGCCATAGGTCACATTCTTGTTTTTCTGGTGAAGACCATTTCTTGGTCAAAAAATCGTAGGTGTTAGCCTTCGGTATTATTGAAAATGGTCGTTCATGGCTATTTTCATAAAAAATGGGGGTTGTGTGGCCATTGATCATCGACCAGACGCTCATACACCTCACCCCACATATGTTTCCTTGCCATAGATCACATTCTTGGATTTCTGGTGGAGACCATTTCTTGGTCAAAAATCCGTAGGTGTTAGCCTTCGGTATTATTGAAAATGGTCGTTCATGGCTATTTTCGACAAAAATGGGGGTTGTGTGGCCATTGATCTTCGACCAGAGGCTCATACACCTCACCCCACATATGTTTCCTTGCCATAGATCACATTCTTGGATTTCTGGTGGAGACCATTTCTTGGTCAAAATACCGTAGGTGTTAGCCTTCGATATTATTGAGAATGGTCGTTCATGGCTATTTTCGACAAAAATGGGGGTTGTGTGGCCATTGATCATCGACCATAGGCTCGTACACCTCACTACACATATGTTTCCTTGCCATAGATCAGATTCTTGGATTTCTGGTGGAGACCATTTCTTGGTCAAAAATCCGTAGGTGTTAGCCTTCGGTATTATTGAAAATGGTCGTTCATGGCTATTTTCGAAAAAATGGGGGTTGTGTGGCCATTGATCATCGACCAGAGGCTCGTACACCTCACTACACATATGTTTCCTTGCCATAGATCACATTCTTGGATTTCTGGTGGAGACCATTTCTTGGTCAAAAACTCGTACGTGTTAGCCTTCGGTATTATTGAAAATGGTCGTTCATGGCTATTTTCGACAAAAATGGGGGTTGTGTGGCCATTGATCATCGACCAGAGGCTCATACACCTCACATATGTTTCCTTGCCATAGATCACATTCTTGGATTTCTGGTGGAGACCATTTCTTGGTCAAAAACTCGTACTTGTTAGCCTTCGGTATTATTGAAAATGGTCATTCATGGCTATTTTCGGCAAAATGGGGGTTCTGTGGCCATTGATCATCGACTAGAGGCTCATACCCTCACCCCACATATGTTTCCTTGCCATAGATCACATTCTTGGATTTCTGGTGGAGACCATTTCTTAGTTAAAAACTCGTACGTGTTAGCCTTCGGTATTATTGAAAATGGTCATTTATGGCTATTTTCGGCAAAATGGACCATTTCTTGGTCAAAAATCCGTAGGTGTTAGCCTTCGGTATTATTGAAAATGGTCGTTCATGGCTATTTTCGACAAAAATGGGGGTTGTGTGGCCATTGATCATCGACCAAACGCTCATACACCTCACCCCACATATGTTTCCTTGCCATAGATCACATTCTTGGATTTCTGGTGGAGACCATTTCTTGGTCTAAAATCCGTAGGTGTTAGCCTCTAGTATTATTGAAAATGGTCGCTCATGGCTATTTTCAAGGTCGCTCATGGCTATTTTCATAAAAATGGGGGTTGTGTGGCCATTGATCATACACCAGAGCCTCGTACACCTCACCCCACATATGTTTCCTTGCCATAGGTCACATTCTTGTTTTTCTGGTGGAGACCATTTCTTGGTCAAAAAATCGTAGGTGTTAGCCTTCGGTATTATTGAAAATGGTCGTTCATGGCTATTTTCATAAAAAATGGGGGTTGTGTGGCCATTGATCATCGACCAGACGCTCATACACCTCACCCCACATATGTTTCCTTGCCATAGATCACATTCTTGGATTTCTGGTGGAGACCATTTCTTGGTCAAAAATCCGTAGGTGTTAGCCTTCGGTATTATTGAAAATGGTCGTTCATGGCTATTTTCGACAAAAATGGGGGTTGTGTGGCCATTGATCTTCGACCAGAGGCTCATACACCTCACCCCACATATGTTTCCTTGCCATAGATCACATTCTTGGATTTCTGGTGGAGACCATTTCTTGGTCAAAAATCCGTAGGTGTTAGCCTTCGATATTATTGAAAATGGTCGTTCATGGCTATTTTCGACAAAAATGGGGGTTGTGTGGCCATTGATCATCGACCAGAGGCTCGTACACCTCACTACACATATGTTTCCTTGCCATAGATCACATTCTTGGATTTCTGGTGGAGACCATTTCTTGGTTAAAAACTCGTAGGTTAGCCTTCGGTATTATTGAAAATGGTCGTTCATGGCTATTTTCGGCAAAATGGGGGTTCTGTGGCCATTGATCATCGACCAGAGGCTCGTACACCTCACCCCACATATGTTTCCTTGCCATAGATCACATTCTTGGATTTCTGGTGGAGACCATTTCTTGGTCAAAAATCCGTAGGTGTTAGACTTTGGTATTTTTGACAATGGTCGTTCATGGCTATTTTCATAAAAAATGGGGGTTGTGTGGCCATTGATCATCGACCAGAGGCTTATACACCTCACCCCACATATGTTTCCTTGCCATAGATCACATTCTTGGATTTCTGGTGGAGACCATTTCTTGGTCAAAAATCCGTACGTGTTAGCCTCTAGTATTATTGAAAATGGTCGCTCATGGCTATTTTCAAGGTCGCTCATGGCTATTTTCATAAAAAATGGGGGTTGTGTGGCCATTGATCATCGACCAGAGGCTCATACACCTCACCCCACATATGTTTCCTTGCCATAGATCACATTTTGGATTTCTGGTGGAGACCATTTCTTGGTTAAAAACTCGTACGTGTTAGCCTTCGGTATTATTGAAAATGGTCATTCATGGCTATTTTCGGCAAAATGGACCATTTCTTGGTCAAAAATCCGTAGGTGTTAGCCTTCGGTATTATTGTAAATGGTCATTCATGGCTATTTTCGACAAAAATGGGGGTTCTGTGGCCATTGATCATCGACCAGACGCTCATACACCTCACCCCACATATGTTTCCTTGCCATAGATCACATTCTTGGATTTCTGGTGGAGACCATTTCTTGGTCTAAAATCCGTAGGTGTTAGCCTCTAGTATTATTGAAAATGGTCGCTCATGGCTATTTTCAAGGTCGCTCATGGCTATTTTCATAAAAATGGGGGTTGTGTGGCCATTGATCATACACCAGAGCCTCGTACACCTCACCCCACATATGCTTCCTTGCCATAGGTCACATTCTTGTTTTTCTGGTGAAGACCATTTCTTGGTCAAAAAATCGTAGGTGTTAGCCTTCGGTATTATTGAAAATGGTCGTTCATGGCTATTTTCATAAAAAATGGGGGTTGTGTGGCCATTGATCATCGACCAGACGCTCATACACCTCACCCCACATATGTTTCCTTGCCATAGATCACATTCTTGGATTTCTGGTGGAGACCATTTCTTGGTCAAAAATCCGTAGGTGTTAGCCTTCGGTATTATTGAAAATGGTCGTTCATGGCTATTTTCGACAAAAATGGGGGTTGTGTGGCCATTGATCTTCGACCAGAGGCTCATACACCTCACCCCACATATGTTTCCTTGCCATAGATCACATTCTTGGATTTCTGGTGGAGACCATTTCTTGGTCAAAATACCGTAGGTGTTAGCCTTCGATATTATTGAGAATGGTCGTTCATGGCTATTTTCGACAAAAATGGGGGTTGTGTGGCCATTGATCATCGACCATAGGCTCGTACACCTCACTACACATATGTTTCCTTGCCATAGATCAGATTCTTGGATTTCTGGTGGAGACCATTTCTTGGTCAAAAATCCGTAGGTGTTAGCCTTCGGTATTATTGAAAATGGTCGTTCATGGCTATTTTCGACAAAAATGGGGGTTGTGTGGCCATTGATCATCGACCAGAGGCTCGTACACCTCACTACACATATGTTTCCTTGCCATAGATCACATTCTTGGATTTCTGGTGGAGACCATTTCTTGGTCAAAAACTAGTACGTGTTAGCCTTCGGTATTATTGAAAATGGTCGTTCATGGCTATTTTCGACAAAAATGGGGGTTGTGTGGCCATTGATCATCGACCAGAGGCTCATACACCTCACATATGTTTCCTTGCCATAGATCACATTCTTGGATTTCTGGTGGACACCATTTCTTGGTCAAAAACTCGTACGTGTTAGCCTTCGGTATTATTGAAAATGGTCATTCATGGCTATTTTCGGCAAAATGGGGGTTGTGTGGCCATTGATCATCGACTAGAGGCTCATACCCTCACCCCACATATGTTTCCTTGCCATAGATCACATTCTTGGATTTCTGGTGGAGACCATTTCTTGGTTAAAAACTCGTACGTGTTAGCCTTCGGTATTATTGAAAATGGTCATTTATGGCTATTTTCGGCAAAATGGACCATTTCTTGGTCAAAAATCCGTAGGTGTTAGCCTTCGGTATTATTGAAAATGGTCGTTCATGGCTATTTTCGACAAAAATGGGGGTTGTGTGGCCATTGATCATCGACCAGACGCTCATACACCTCACCCCACATATGTTTCCTTGCCATAGATCACATTCTTGGATTTCTGGTGGAGACCATTTCTTGGTCTAAAATCCGTAGGTGTTAGCCTCTAGTATTATTGAAAATGGTCGCTCATGGCTATTTTCAAGGTCGCTCATGGCTATTTTCATAAAAATGGGGGTTGTGTGGCCATTGATCATACACCAGAGCCTCGTACACCTCACCCCACATATGTTTCCTTGCCATAGGTCACATTCTTGTTTTTCTGGTGGAGACCATTTCTTGGTCAAAAAATCGTAGGTGTTAGCCTTCGGTATTATTGAAAATGGTCGTTCATGGCTATTTTCATAAAAAATGGGGGTTGTGTGGCCATTGATCATCGACCAGACGCTCATACACCTCACCCCACATATGTTTCCTTGCCATAGATCACATTCTTGGATTTCTGGTGGAGACCATTTCTTGGTCAAAAATCCGTAGTTGTTAGCCTTCGGTATTATTGAAAATGGTCGTTCATGGCTATTTTCGACAAAAATGGGGGTTGTGTGGCCATTGATCTTCGACCAGAGGCTCATACACCTCACCCCACATATGTTTCCTTGCCATAGATCACATTCTTGGATTTCTGGTGGAGACCATTTCTTGGTCAAAAATCCGTAGGTGTTAGCCTTCGATATTATTGAAAATGGTCGTTCATGGCTATTTTCGACAAAAATGGGGGTTGTGTGGCCATTGATCATCGACCAGAGGCTCGTACACCTCACTACACATATGTTTCCTTGCCATAGATCACATTCTTGGATTTCTGGTGGAGACCATTTCTTGGTTAAAAACTCGTAGGTTAGCCTTCGGTATTATTGAAAATGGTCGTTCATGGCTATTTTCGGCAAAATGGGGGTTCTGTGGCCATTGATCATTGACCAGAGGCTCGTACACCTCACCCCACATATGTTTCCTTGCCATAGATCACATTCTTGGATTTCTGGTGGAGACCATTTCTTGGTCAAAAATCCGTAGGTGTTAGACTTTGGTATTTTTGACAATGGTCGTTCATGGCTATTTTCATAAAAAATGGGGGTTGTGTGGCCATTGATCATCGACCAGAGGCTTATACACCTCACCCCACATATGTTTCCTTGCCATAGATCACATTCTTGGATTTCTGGTGGAGACCATTTCTTGGTCAAAAATCCGTACGTGTTAGCCTCTAGTATTATTGAAAATGGTCGCTCATGGCTATTTTCAAGGTCGCTCATGGCTATTTTCATAAAAAATGGGGGTTGTGTGGCCATTGATCATCGACCAGAGGCTCATACACCTCACCCCACATATGTTTCCTTGCCATAGATCACATTTTGGATTTCTGGTGGAGACCATTTCTTGGTTAAAAACTCGTACGTGTTAGCCTTCGGTATTATTGAAAATGGTCATTCATGGCTATTTTCGGCAAAATGGACCATTTCTTGGTCAAAAATCCGTAGGTGTTAGCCTTCGGTATTATTGTAAATGGTCATTCATGGCTATTTTCGACAAAAATGGGGGTTGTGTGGCCATTGATCATCGACCAGACGCTCATACACCTCACCCCACATATGTTTCCTTGCCATAGATCACATTCTTGGATTTCTGGTGGAGACCATTTCTTGGTCTAAAATCCGTAGGTGTTAGCCTCTAGTATTATTGAAAATGGTCGCTCATGGCTATTTTCAAGGTCGCTCATGGCTATTTTCATAAAAATGGGGGTTGTGTGGCCATTGATCATACACCAGAGCCTCGTACACCTCACCCCACATATGTTTCCTTGCCATAGGTCACATTCTTGTTTTTCTGGTGAAGACCATTTCTTGGTCAAAAAATCGTAGGTGTTAGCCTTCGGTATTATTGAAAATGGTCGTTCATGGCTATTTTCATAAAAAATGGGGGTTGTGTGGCCATTGATCATCGACCAGACGCTCATACACCTCACCCCACATATGTTTCCTTGCCATAGATCACATTCTTGGATTTCTGGTGGAGACCATTTCTTGGTCAAAAATCCGTAGGTGTTAGCCTTCGGTATTATTGAAAATTGTCGTTCATGGCTATTTTCGACAAAAATGGGGGTTGTGTGGCCATTGATCTTCGACCAGAGGCTCATACACCTCACCCCACATATGTTTCCTTGCCATAGATCACATTCTTGGATTTCTGGTGGAGACCATTTCTTGGTCAAAATACCGTAGGTGTTAGCCTTCGATATTATTGAGAATGGTCGTTCATGGCTATTTTCGACAAAAATGGGGGTTGTGTGGCCATTGATCATCGACCATAGGCTCGTACACCTCACTACACATATGTTTCCTTGCCATAGATCAGATTCTTGGATTTCTGGTGGAGACCATTTCTTGGTCAAAAATCCGTAGGTGTTAGCCTTCGGTATTATTGAAAATGGTCGTTCATGGCTATTTTCGACAAAAATGGGGGTTGTGTGGCCATTGATCATCGACCAGAGGCTCGTACACCTCACTACACATATGTTTCCTTGCCATAGATCACATTCTTGGATTTCTGGTGGAGACCATTTCTTGGTCAAAAACTCGTACGTGTTAGCCTTCGGTATTATTGAAAATGGTCGTTCATGGCTATTTTCGACAAAAATGGGGGTTGTGTGGCCATTGATCATCGACCAGAGGCTCATACACCTCACATATGTTTCCTTGCCATAGATCACATTCTTGGATTTCTGGTGGAGACCATTTCTTGGTCAAAAACTCGTACGTGTTAGCCTTCGGTATTATTGAAAATGGTCATTCATGGCTATTTTCGGCAAAATGGGGGTTGTGTGGCCATTGATCATCGACTAGAGGCTCATACCCTCACCCCACATATGTTTCCTTACCATAGATCACATTCTTGGATTTCTGGTGGAGACCATTTCTTGGTTAAAAACTCGTACGTGTTAGCCTTCGGTATTATTGAAAATGGTCATTTATGGCTATTTTCGGCAAAATGGACCATTTCTTGGTCAAAAATCCGTAGGTGTTAGCCTTCGGTATTATTGAAAATGGTCGTTCATGGCTATTTTCGACAAAAATGGGGGTTGTGTGGCCATTGATCATCGACCAGACGCTCATACACCTCACCCCACATATGTTTCCTTGCCATAGATCACATTCTTGGATTTCTGGTGGAGACCATTTCTTGGTCTAAAATCCGTAGGTGTTAGCCTCTAGTATTATTGAAAATGGTCGCTCATGGCTATTTTCAAGGTCGCTCATGGCTATTTTCATAAAAATGGGGGTTGTGTGGCCATTGATCATACACCAGAGCCTCGTACACCTCACCCCACATATGTTTCCTTGCCATAGGTCACATTCTTGTTTTTCTGGTGGAGACCATTTCTTGGTCAAAAAATCGTAGGTGTTAGCCTTCGGTATTATTGAAAATGGTCGTTCATGGCTATTTTCATAAAAAATGGGGGTTGTGTGGCCATTGATCATCGACCAGACGCTCATACACCTCACCCCACATATGTTTCCTTGCCATAGATCACATTCTTGGATTTCTGGTGGAGACCATTTCTTGGTCAAAAATCCGTAGGTGTTAGCCTTCGGTATTATTGAAAATGGTCGTTCATGGCTATTTTCGACAAAAATGGGGGTTGTGTGGCCATTGATCTTCGACCAGAGGCTCATACACCTCACCCCACATATGTTTCCTTGCCATAGATCACATTCTTGGATTTCTGGTGGAGACCATTTCTTGGTCAAAAATCCGTAGGTGTTAGCCTTCGATATTATTGAAAATGGTCGTTCATGGCTATTTTCGACAAAAATGGGGGTTGTGTGGCCATTGATCATCGACCAGAGGCTCGTACACCTCACTACACATATGTTTCCTTGCCATAGATCACATTCTTGGATTTCTGGTGGAGACCATTTCTTGGTTAAAAACTCGTAGGTTAGCCTTCGGTATTATTGAAAATGGTCGTTCATGGCTATTTTCGGCAAAATGGGGGTTCTGTGGCCATTGATCATCGACCAGAGGCTCGTACACCTCACCCCACATATGTTTCCTTGCTGTTGGGGACTTGTTCTCAAGTGCTAAGAGTTAAGAACAAGGCAACATAGAAAATGTTAATCGTTAATATCCTTCGTCCCCCCGAAGCATTATTTCCCTTAGGATATAATGACTTGCGGACGAAGGTCATGAAGGACATACCTTCATAGGCTCATCACACAATGACGAAGGATGAAATATAAAGAATGTAAAAGAAAACATGAACAATCATTTATTATTATTGAGCATAAACAAAAATATTATTGAATTACAAGTGTACCTTCAATCGGAAGGAAATGACAGTACAAGCGTGACGCAAAAAGCGAATGCCGAGTCAGCGTGAACAGTACGGGGATACTGTTCACCTATTTATAGACACGGGACACAACCCTTACAAAATTACATTCATGCTCTTTACATTTGATAATAACTCTATAGTAGTCTATTGAGGTCTGAATAGCCTTTTCATCTTTAAGTCGGTTCCGCGCTTTGCTGTTGCGCCGAAGCTTTCCTGCTCGCACCTTCGGCTCTGAGTCAACCTTCGTATTATTCCGGTCCACTGTAATGTCGACTTTAGTCCGAGGATACCTGTTTACACATTGTACTGCAGGAATACTGTTAAATCCTGTTTTTGAGGACCTTCGGACGCCGAAGGTCCCCAACAGTAGCCCCTCGCAATATTAATTTGTTCGGAATAATAAATTTAGATTGCGATATGGACGAAGGCTTTACTCCGAAGGTCCAAAAAAACACCTTCCCTTTGCTAGAATAGCAACATTCAATGACAAGTGGGGTCTTTCAGCTTTCAACGCACCGAGCGTATAAATACGGCCATACCACAAACTCATTTTGCACGCTTTCTGGCCAACCACTCTTGCTCACTCAATTTTTAGCTCTTGTGCACTGTGATTTGCTAAGCTTTTAGCTTTGAGGCTTCGGCTTTGAAAACAGTTTTTTAGTGTTTCCAAAGATGTCTGAAGCTGCTAAGAAGGCTGCTGCTGAGATGAAGCTGAGTCTTGATGAAGAGAAGAACTTAGGGTTTCTTATAGCGATGTCGAAAACCAACACAGAAAAAATCACCAAGGAGATTCTGGAAGGGCTGTCTGAAGATACCGGTGACAGTGAAAGTTATGATGTGGACAGTGGTGGCGAAGACTCCGAAGATCGTCTCTGGCGACCAAGCCATTCAGTTTATGGTAAATCAACTATCAAAGAAAATCATCTTGTTAACATGAGAGGAAGGTATTTCCGGGATCTGTCCGTTGTGAGGGCCGACGAAGGGGAGAAAACTTGTCCACACCCCGAAGAGAATGAAGTCGTAGTGTTCCGAAGCTTTTTGAAGGCTGGGCTGCGATTGCCCTTGAGCAGCTTCGTCGTGGAGGTGCTGAAGATCTTTGAAGTCTATCTTCACCAACTTACCCCCGAGGCAATCATAAGGCTGAATATCTTCGTGTGGGCCGTGCGAAGCCAAGGTCTGAAGCCTGATGCAAAAAGTTTCTGCAATATGCACGAACTATCATACGAGACAATTCCTTGGGGTAAGGAACAGTATCACAATAACTTTGGCTGCTACAATTTTGTTTCTCGGTCTGGGTCAAGCTGCCCCGTGCCAACTTTTCGGAAAAGATGGCCCAGCGGCTGGATGACTGAATGGTTCTATGTAAAGAATGATCTGAAAGCACGAGAAGACATCAAAGGTATAATTATGCGCCCTATTTGGCAAAGCTTCGGCCTTCGCAGGCCGAAGGTTGAAATGAATGAAGCTGCCGAAGAATGCCAGAGAGCTTTCGGCATTGTCTGCTCTTTTATAGGAACAAGGGACTTAGTACAAGAGCATATCGCCTTCAGGGTGTGGCCGCTTGCGGAGAAATGGGAAATGCCACAAGAAACCATTAAAGAGGCCGACGAAGGTGGACTTATCTGATTTAAGTACACTTTTAAATTTGGAGATAAATTTATTGAGCCAGATGATGAGTGGTTGAAAAGCATTGACAATTTAAGTGATGAGCTGCTTGGGGCCTACTCGAAGGCCGAAGATACCGCAATGTCAGCAGCCTTCGGAGGCCGGAAAAAGAAGAGACTGAATCGGGTATTTGATGCCATCGGGTTTGTCTACCCTGCCTATTGCTATCCTATTCGAAGGCAGAAGAGGAAAAACACAACCTCTGCGAAAGAAGAAGCTGCAGCTGCTCCTAGCGAGCCAGAACCGAAAAGGAAGAAGATAAAGGTTCTTACGCATCGGCCGCGTTATATTGAACCAGCTTCGGTGCCCGAGTTTACCGGAGAAACATCTTCGGCCACCGAAGCTGAAAAACCAACCGAGCCAGCGTTGTTGCCAGAAATCGCAGAAACGGCCGAAGTGCCAACAAAGATAGAATTGGAACAATCAAACATTTTGTTGTCAGAAACAAAAGAGAAGGCCGAAGCGCCATTCACAGAAAAAATGGAAGAGGTAAAGGAAGCAACTGAGGGCTCCAAAACATCAGAAGTTTTGAGTCCTACAGCAATTATTGGGACAGCAAAAAATGAAAAAGTGCCAGCCGTAACTCCGAAGAGAAAGAGAATGGCTAATGTGCTAGATGTACTGGAAACGATCATATCTTCGAGCACACCTCCGAAGAAGGCTGCTGTTACTCTTGAAACAACAGCTGAAATTTCTGGTTCCACAGCTCCAGAGCAAGAAATTGAAGCCGAAGCTGGGCCCTCAGAGCCCGCAAAGGCAAAAGCCTTGGAAAGTGAGGCAGAAAAAATAAAGCCAACTTTTGTTGAAGAAACTGGTGTTGTTACCCCCGAAGCATCCCCCAAAATTCGTGATTATATTTTTCGTCATGCTTCGGGGAAAAAATTATCAGAAAAAGAAGAACAAGAGGCCCAGCACTATGCCCAAAAGTTGAAATATCCAAAGGGGGCATTGATATTTAATGGCAGTGGAGAAGAAGATTTCTTGTATTGTCTCCCCGACAACAAGGAAATTTCTGTCTGTCGGGAGATGAGCAGAAGCTTCGGATTCCCAACTTTAGAAGACGGACTTTCGGTGCTGTCAAAGAACGATCTGGCTGACAGCCTAGCTTACAACAGTTTAAAGGTGCGACAAATGGAATTCTTGTGCTTTTTGTTGAGTTCAAAATTTTTCGTTTGTTTAAAACTATTGACACAGACATATTCCTGTTTGCAGGGTCTGATACTCAGCAATGCCCTCAGGGCACAGAAAGATGGTGAGGACGAAGGATGTACTATAGCCCTGAGCAACCTTCGTTCCAAAGTAATTGAACTGAGGAACGAAGGTCTTGAAAAAGATAAAATATTATACTCATTGATAAATAAAATAAAAGAAGACGAAGCTACTTTTAAAAGTCAAGCTGAAGCTCAGAAGCGTGAAATTGAAGACCTTCGGAAACAATTGGCCAGAGCCAAGGAAGAACGCGTACTTGAAGAGACAAAGCGTGAACTGAGCGATCAATGGGCAGATCACCTAGAAGTGACTGTTGAAGAGCTTCGTTCGTCTAAAAAGAGATGCTACAACAAATCTATAGATTGCGTTAAAAAATTAAAGGCTAGCTTCGCCAAGGTCGGCGCATTCTCAAGTGAGGAAAACTTTTCGAGAGGCAATCCCGAAGGTGTTATTGAATGGATTGACCACGAAGCTGAAGCCTTCGAAGAAATTTTAAATAGCCGAGGAGATATATGTGCCTTCTCTGGCGCCAGAGGGATTGCCACCATCTTAGAGAAGAAGGGCTGCGAACATGTAAAAATTCTAGCACAGTCCGAAGCTGCCTTGTCCTTTGAAGATACAAGAGATCCTTCGGCCGAAGCTAGCATAATTGGTGGAAAGTTTTTTACCGATATCTGGGATAATGGTGGCCGGGAAATGGCCGGAGAAATTATTCGAAGAAGTGAAAAGGGCATTCACGATGCTAGAGAAGTAGCTGAGGCTGCTGACAAGAGCGCAGAAGCCGAAGGTCAATTAGGTACTAAATAATAGTTTTTATCGTGTTGTAATCTTTAGGCTTTTAAGATCTGTTTGCGATTTGTAATAGCAATGTAGCCGTGTCCTGCTTCAGATCCGACTAAAGCGCCTTCGGACCCTCAGCCGAAGGGGGACGACGCAATTAAAAAGATGGCCGAAGATATTATGGACGAAGTCGTCAATCGGCTTCTGAATGAGGCTGCAGAAGTCGTTTTGAGAGAGGATTAAACATTTTTGTAAAAAACTTCTGAAATGTAACATTTTGTAATCCCGAATGTAATATATCTATTTTTGTTACTCAATTCTTTACGATGCATGAAACTTTACACACGTACCGTTTTTGAGTCTTTGGCGAAAAAACACCTTCCCTTCTTTTCATGCTTCGTGAAGAAGAATTACCATTTATCACAACAATATCCGAAGTATCCTGAAAGAGTGTTGAAGCTTCGTAGAAACATGCTTCAAGGCTATACTTCAGAGATCAATATTGTTGCTCCTTGTGACGGCATGATTTGCCCCTTTTTCAAAGCGTTTTCCCGAAGATTGATATCATATTTCTTTCTTATGCCACATGCAGTATGATGTATGATGCTTATGTTATGCAAAGATGATGTGATGATGTTATGCTATGTAAGGTGATATTCCGAAGGTACACGCATATCTGCACGATAAAACACATAATCTTTTTGTGAATCAACGTTGACTTTTCGCTATAAGCCTCCCTTAGGAGCTTCTTCGCCTTTTACTTCAGCGGAATCAGCGTTGACTTTTCGCTGTAAGCTCTGCATTCCCTTAGGAACGTCTTTGGAGCTTCTTCACCTTTTACTTAGGCGGTATCAGCGTTGACTTTTCGCTGTATGCTCTGCATTCCTTTTGGAACGACTTTGGAGCAGAAAACTTACGCTGCGCTCCCTTCGGAGCGGCTTTTTGTGACTTCGTCAAACTTACTCTGCGTTCGTTAGAACGACTTTTTGTTGCTTCGAAGAATTTTTGATAGTTCGAAGGTCCTTCTTATTATCACAAGTCTTTGAATTTCGATCAATTTAAGTCTGTGGAGAAAACAACATATTTTTTGTAGGAATTAACGAAACTAATTACATGAAACCTAAACAATGTCCTTTATTACAGAAAATAAAACTGAATGAAAAAGATTGCTATTAAGGTAGGATATTTGTCAATAGATGTGCTTTGACTCTGGCACAGTGCTATTGACTGTACGAGCTTCGGACTGCTCTCTGAAGTCCCTCTGGTGTGGAGTATACTGGCTCCCTTCTGGCTGCTGGCCTTGTTGCAACGGAGGTGGAGGCGGAGGCTGTTGCCAGGAAGCTTGAGGCTGACTCGCCGAAGCAACAGAAACTGCAGGATGATTACCCACATATTCTGGGATGTAGGGCGAATGATACGAAGCTGTATGCATGACCTGCTTCGGCTGAGCCTGTTGTGCTGCTGCTTCAGCTATTTCCTTTTGCTTCTGAATAGTAACGTGGCACATCCTGGTAGTATGGCCTTTGTTCTCACCGCAGAATAAGCAAAAGATTCTTCTCGGTTGGTCGCCAAATCTTCCTCCGAAGCCCCTGGCGCCTCTGCCTCTTGGAGCTGGAGGTCGGAAGGAGCTTTGCTGTTGTCCAGAAGCCTGTGAGGAGCATTGTGGCCTTTGCTGTTGGCTTCCTCTGTCATCATTTTGTGTAGAATTGTGAATTGATCTCACATGCCTCGGGTAAAACCTCCCTCCGAAGCCCTGGTCATTTCAGAAAACCTGAAAGCCTCCTCCCTTCTTTGGCGAAAATCATTGTCGGCCCGAATGTATTCATCCATTTTCTGGAGAAGCTTCTCCAAAGTTTGAGGAGGCTTCCTGGCGAAGTACTGAGCTGACGGACCTGGCCGAAGCCCCTTGATCATGGCCTCGATGACAATTTCATTGGGCACCGTTGGTGCCTGTGCCCTTAAACGCAAGAACCTTCGGACATATGCCTGAAGGTATTCTTCGTGATCCTGAGTGCACTGGAACAGAGCCTGAGCAGTGACCGGCTTCGTCTGAAATCCTTGAAAGCTGGTTAACAACAAATCCTTCAGCTTCTGCCATGAAGTGATCGTTCCTGGTCGAAGGGAGGAATACCAGGTTTGAGCAACACTTCTGACAGCCATAACGAAAGATTTGGCCATGACTGAAGCATTGCCACCATACGAAGACACTGTTGCTTCGTAGCTCATCAAAAACTGCTTCGGATCTGAGTGGCCATCAAATACGGGGAGTTGAGGCGGCTTGTAGGTCGGAGGCCAAGGTGTAGCCTGCAGCTCAGCGGATAGGGGAGAAGCATCATCAAAAACAAAATTCCCATGATGGAAATTGTCATACCAGTCATCTTCGTTGGGAAAGCCCTCCTGATGAAGGTCTTGATGCTGAGGCCTTCGGTGTTGCTCATCCTGAGCAAGATGACGAACTTCTTCAGAGGCTTCGTCTATCTGCCTCTGTAGTTCAGCTAGCCTGGCCATCTTCTCCTTCTTGCGTTGAACCTGCTGCTGAAGGATTTCCAGATTTTGAATCTCCTGATCTAGATCATCCTCCGGAGGTGTTGGACTGGTAGCCTTCCTCTTCTGGCTTCGTGCCTCTCTAAGAGAAAGGACATCTTGATTGGGGTCCAGCGGCTGCAGCGTGCCAGCCCCTGGTGCTGAAGCCTTCTTTGGCGGCATGACGAAGGTGATGCTTGCCGAAGGTGTTGAAAAGCTCAAGAAATGGAAGTGAGTTCACCAGAGGTGGGCGCCAATGTTGGGGACTTGTTCTCAAGTGCTAAGAGTTAAGAACAAGGCAACATAGAAAATGTTAATCGTTAATATCCTTCGTCCCCCCGAAGCATTATTTCCCTTAGGATATAATGACTTGCGGACGAAGGTCATGAAGGACATACCTTCATAGGCTCATCACACAATGACGAAGGATGAAATATAAAGAATGTAAAAGAAAACATGAACAATCATTTATTATTATTGAGCATAAACAAAAATATTATTGAATTACAAGTGTACCTTCAATCGGAAGGAAATGACAGTACAAGCGTGACGCAAAAAGCGAATGCCGAGTCAGCGTGAACAGTACGGGGATACTGTTCACCTATTTATAGACACGGGACACAACCCTTACAAAATTACATTCATGCCCTTTACATTTGATAATAACTCTATAGTAGTCTATTGAGGTCTGAATAGCCTTTTCATCTTTAAGTCGGTTCCGCTCTTTGCTGTTGCGCCGAAGCTTTCCTGCTCGCACCTTCGGCTCTGAGTCAACCTTCGTATTATTCCGGTCCACTGTAATGCCGACTTTAGTCCGAGGATACCTGTTTACACATTGTACTGCAGGAATACTGTTAAATCCTGTTTTTGAGGACCTTCGGACGCCGAAGGTCCCCAACACTTGCCATAGATCACATTCTTGGATTTCTGGTGGAGACCATTTCTTGGTCAAAAATCCGTAGGTGTTAGACTTTGGTATTTTTGACAATGGTCGTTCATGGCTATTTTCATAAAAAATGGGGGTTGTGTGGCCATTGATCATCGACCAGAGGCTTATACACCTCACCCCACATATGTTTCCTTGCCATAGATCACATTCTTGGATTTCTGGTGGAGACCATTTCTTGGTCAAAAATCCGTACGTGTTAGCCTCTAGTATTATTGAAAATGGTCGCTCATGGCTATTTTCAAGGTCGCTCATGGCTATTTTCATAAAAAATGGGGGTTGTGTGGCCATTGATCATCGACCAGAGGCTCATACACCTCACCCCACATATGTTTCCTTGCCATAAATCACATTCTTGGATTTCTGGTGGAGACCATTTCTTGGTCAAAAATCCGTAGGTGTTAGCCTTCGGTATTACTGAAAATGGTCATTCATGGCTATTTTCGGCAAAATGGGGGTTGTGTGGCCATTGATCATCGACCAGAGGCTCGGACACCTCACCCCACATATGTTTCCTTGCCATAGATCACATTCTTGGATTTCTGGTGGAGACCATTTCTTAGTTAAAAATCCGTACGTGTTAGCCTTTGGTATTTTTGAAAATGGTCATTCATGGCTATTTTCGACAAAAATGGGGGTTGTGTGGCCATTGATCATCGACTAGAGGCTCATACACCTCACCCCACATATGTTTCCTTGCCATAGATCACATTCTTGGATTTCTGGTGGAGACCATTTCTTGGTCAAAAATCCGTAGGTGTTAGCCTTCGGTATTATTGAAAATGGTCGTTCATGGCTATTTTCGACAAAAATGGGGGTTGTGTGGCCATTGATCATCGACCAGAGGCTCATACACCTCACCCCACATATGTTTCCTTGCCATAGATCACATTCTTGGATTTCTGGTGGAGACCATTTCTTGGTCAAAAATCCGTACGTGTTAGCCTCTAGTAATATTGAAAATGGTCGCTCATGGCTATTTTCAAGGTCGCTCATGGCTATTTTCATAAAAAATGGGGGTTGTGTGGCCATTGATCATCGACCAGAGGCTCATACACCTCACCCCACATATGTTTCCTTGCCATAGATCACATTCTTGGATTTCTGGTGGAGACCATTTCTTGGTCAAAAATCCGTAGGTGTTAGCCTTCGGTATTATTGAAAATGGTCATTCATGGCTATTTTTGGCAAAATGGGGGTTGTGTGGCCATTGATCATCGACCAGACGCTCATACACCTCACCCCACATATGTTTCCTTGCCATAGATCACATTTTGGATTTCTGGTGGAGACCATTTCTTGGTTAAAAACTCGTACGTGTTAGCCTTCGGTATTATTGAAAATGGTCATTCATGGCTATTTTCGGCAAAATGGACCATTTATTGGTCAAAAATCCGTAGGTGTTAGCCTTCGGTATTATTGTAAATGGTCATTCATGGCTATTTTCGACAAAAATGGGGGTTGTGTGGCCATTGATCATCGACCAGACGCTCATACACCTCACCCCACATATGTTTCCTTGCCATAGATCACATTCTTGGATTTCTGGTGGAGACCATTTCTTGGTCTAAAATCCGTAGGTGTTAGCCTCTAGTATTATTGAAAATGGTCGCTCATGGCTATTTTCAAGGTCGCTCATGGCTATTTTCATAAAAATGGGGGTTGTGTGGCCATTGATCATACACCAGAGCCTCGTACACCTCACCCCACATATGTTTCCTTGCCATAGGTCACATTCTTGTTTTTCTGGTGAAGACCATTTCTTGGTCAAAAAATCGTAGGTGTTAGCCTTCGGTATTATTGAAAATGGTCGTTCATGGCTATTTTCATAAAAAATGGGGGTTGTGTGGCCATTGATCATCGACCAGACGCTCATACACCTCACCCCACATATGTTTCCTTGCCATAGATCACATTCTTGGATTTCTGGTGGAGACCATTTCTTGGTCAAAAATCCGTAGGTGTTAGCCTTCGGTATTATTGAAAATGGTCGTTCATGGCTATTTTCGACAAAAATGGGGGTTGTGTGGCCATTGATCTTCGACCAGAGGCTCATACACCTCACCCCACATATGTTTCCTTGCCATAGATCACATTCTTGAATTTCTGGTGGAGACCATTTCTTGGTCAAAAATCCGTAGGTGTTAGCCTTCGATATTATTGAGAATGGTCGTTCATGGCTATTTTCGACAAAAATGGGGGTTGTGTGGCCATTGATCATCGACCATAGGCTCGTACACCTCACTACACATATGTTTCCTTGCCATAGATCACATTCTTGGATTTCTGGTGGAGACCATTTCTTGGTCAAAAATCCGTAGGTGTTAGCCTTCGGTATTAGTGAAAATGGTCGTTCATGGCTATTTTCGACAAAAATGGGGGTTGTGTGGCCATTGATCATCGACCAGAGGCTCGTACACCTCACTACACATATGTTTCCTTGCCATAGATCACATTCTTGGATTTCTGGTGGAGACCATTTCTTGGTCAAAAACTCGTACGTGTTAGCCTTCGGTATTATTGAAAATGGTCGTTCATGGCTATTTTCGACAAAAATGGGGGTTGTGTGGCCATTGATCATCGACCAGAGGCTCATACACCTCACCCCACATATGTTTCCTTGCCATAGATCACATTCTTGGATTTCTGGTGGAGACCATTTCTTGGTCAAAAATCTGTAGGTCTTAGCCTCTAATATTATTGAAAATGGTCGCTCATGGCTATTTTCATAAAAAATGGGGGTTGTGTGGCCATTTATCATCGACTAGAGGCTCATAAATCTCACCCCACATATGTTTCCTTGCCATAGATCACATTCTTGGATTTCTGGTGGAGACCATTTCTTGGTCAAAAATCCGTAGGTGTTAGCCTTCGGTATTATTGTAAATGGTCATTCATGGCTATTTTCGGCAAAATGGATCATTTCTTGGTCAAAAATCCGTAGGTGTTAGCCTTCGGTATTATTGAAAATGGTCGTTCATGGCTATTTTCGACAAAAATGGGGGTTGTGTGGCCATTGATCATCGACCAGACGCTCATACACCTCACCCCACATATGTTTCCTTGCCATAGATCACATTCTTGGATTTCTGGTGGAGACCATTTCTTGGTCTAAAATCCGTAGGTGTTAGCCTCTAGTATTATTGAAAACGGTCGCTCATGGCTATTTTCAAGGTCGCTCATGGCTATTTTCATAAAAATGGGGGTTGTGTGGCCATTGATCATACACCAGAGCCTCGTACACCTCACCCCACATATGTTTCCTTGCCATAGGTCACATTCTTGTTTTTCTGGTTGTTGGGGGCCTTCGTCCTCCGAAGGTCCTCAAAAACATGATTTGACAATGTTTTCCAAGTGGATTATGTGAACAGGTACCTTCGGACTCAGAATTACGAACATGAAGTGCGGTCAGGACGAAGCCTGAACCAGACGAAGGACGGGCTGATTATCAAGCTCCACGAAGGATGGTGCACAGCCGAAGCTGTGCGCAGGGAAGCTTCGTCGCGATAGCAGAGGGGGGAACCGACTTAAAGATGAAAAGACTACGTGGACCTTGTCAGGTTTCCATAAGTCATTGACAAATGTAATGGACATAAATGTAATTTTACGTGGGCTGCGTCCCGCGTCTATAAATAGATGAACAGTACTCCCGTACTGTTCACGCTGACTTGGCATTTTGCTTTTGCGTCACGCTTGTACTTTTTATCTTCTCTCAGGACCGAAGGTACATTTGTAATTTGAAATCATTTCTATTTTTCCATGTTAATAAAATAGAAATGATTCTATGATGATGCTTATATTATATTTCATGCTTTATATGAATCCTTCGTCATTACTTGTTATGTTTACGAAGGTATGTCTCTTATGACCTTCGTCCGAAACTCATTATTTCCCGAAGGGACATAATGCTTCGAAGGACGAAGGACTTTAACACTTAACACTTTTTATGTTGCCTTGTTCTTAATTCTTAGCATTTGAGAACAAGTCCCCAACATTGGCGCCCACCTCCGGTGAACTCACTTCCACTTCGAGTTTTTTGAACACCTTCGGAAGCTATAGACCCTCGCTATGGCACCGAAGAAAGCTTCAGCGACTGGGGCTGCAACACTGCAACCGCTGGACCCCAACCAGGAGACCGTCTCTCTCCGGGAGGCCCGAAACCAGAAGAGGAAGGCTGTCAGCCCGACGATTCAGGAGGATGAACTAGACCAAGAGATCAGGGACATGGAGATGCTACATCAACAGGTGCAGAGGAAGAAGGAGAAGATGGCCAGGCTAGCTGAGCTGCAGAGGCAGATAGACGAAGCTTCTGAAGAAGTCCGTCATCTTACCCACGATGAGCAGAACCGAAGGCCTCAACAAAAAGACCTTCATCAGGAGGGCTTCTTCAATGAAGATGACTGGTATGATAATTTTCATCATGGAAATTTTGTTTTCGACGATGCTTCTCCTCTGTCCGCTGAGCTGCAGGCTACACCTTGGCCTTCGTCCTATAAGCCACCCCAGCTTCCCATGTTCGATGGCCATTCGGACCCGAAGCAGTTCTTGATGAGTTACGAAGCAACAGTGTCTTCGTATGGTGGCAATGCTGCAGTAATGGCAAAGTCTTTCGTTATGGCCGTCAGGAGTGTTGCTCAGACCTGGTATTCCTCCCTTCGGCCAGGAACGATCACTTCATGGCAGAAGCTGAAGGATATGTTATTGACCAGCTTTCAAGGATTTCAGACGAAGCCGGTCACTGCTCAAGCCTTGTTCCAGTGCACTCAGGATCATGAAGAATACCTTCAGGCGTACGTCAGAAGGTTCTTGCGTTTGAGGGCACAGGCACCAACGGTGCCCAATGAAATTGTCACCGAAGCCATGATCAAGGGGCTTCGTCCTGGACCTGCTGCTCAATACTTTGCTAGGAAGCCTCCTCAGACCCTGGAGAAGCTGCTCCAAAAGATGGACGAGTACATTCGTGCTGACAATGACTTTCGCCAAAGAAGGGAGGAGGCCTTCAGATTTTCCGAAATGACTAGGGGCTTCGGAGGAAGATCCTATCCGAGGCATGTCAGGTCCATCCACAACTCCACTCAGAATGATGATAAGGGGAGTCAGCAGAACAGACCGCAGTGCTCCTCACAGGCTTCGGGGCAACAGCAAAGCTCCTTCCGACCACCAGCTCCAAGAGGCAGAGGCGCCAGGGGCTTCGGCGGAAGATTCGGGGATCAACCCAGAAGAATATTTTGCTTATTCTGTGGTGAAAACAAAGGTCATACTACCAGGATGTGTCATGTTACCATTCAGAAGCAAAAAGAGATAGCTGAAGCTGCCGCGCAACAGGCTCAGCCGAAGCAGGTCATGCACACTGCTTCGTATCATTCGCCCTACATCCCAGAATATGTGGGCAACCATCCTGCACTCTCTGCTGCTTCGGCAAGTCAGCCTTCAGCTTCCTGGCAACAGCCCCCGCCTCCACCTCCGTTGCAACAAGGCCAGCAGCCAGAAGGGAGCCAATATGCTCCACATCAAAGGGACTTCAGAGAACAGTCCGAAGCTCGCACGGTCAACAGCACCGTGCCAGAGTCAAAACACATCTATTGACAAATATCCTACCTTAATAGCAATCTTTTTCATTCAGTTTTATTTTTTGTAATAAAGGACATTGTTTAGGTTTCATGTAATTAGTTTCGTTGATTCCTACAAGAAAAATATGTTTTCTTCACAGGTTTGTGATAATAAAAAGGACCTTCGGACTATCGAAAATCCTTCGAAGCAACAAAAAGTCGTTCTAAGGAACGCAGAGTAAGTCTGACGAAGTCACAAAAAGTCGTTCCGAAGGGAGCGCAGTGTAAGTTTTCTGCTCCAAAGTCGTTCCAAAAGGAATGCAGAGCATACAGCGAAAAGTCAACGCTGATACCGCCTAAGTAAAAGGCGAAGAAGCTCCAAAGACGTTCCTAAGGGAATGCAGAGCTTATACCGCCTAAGTAAAAGGCGAAGAAGTTCCAAAGACGTTCCTAAGGGGATGCAGAACTTACAGCGAAAAATAAACGCTGATTCCGCTGAAGTAAAAGGCGAAGAAGCTCCTAAGGGAGGCTTATAATGAAAAAGTCAGTATTGATACAAAAGATTGTGCCCCATTGCAGGAATGTGCGTATCTTCGGCACAAAATATCATTTTGCATAACATAACATCATCACATCATTTTGCATAGCATAATCATCATACATCATGCTGCATGTGGCACAAGAAGGGGGCATGTTATCGATCTTCGGAAAATGCTTTGAAAAAGGGCAAATTATGCCAAGTTACAGGGAGAAACAATATTGATTTTCGAGGTATAGCTTTGGAGATTATTTTTACGAAGCTTGGATATTTCTTATCAGAACACTATGGATATTGTCGTGATAAATGATAAATTCTTCTTCACGAAGCATGAAAAGAAGGGAAGGTGTTTTTTCGTCGAAGACTCAAAAATGGTACGTGTTTAAAGTTTCATGCATCGTAAAGAATTGAATCATAAAACAAGTATATTACATACAGGATTACAGAATATTACACAAATCATATATCAAATGTTTTTTGCAATAGCACTTAGTCTTCCCTAAGTACTATCTCTGCAGCTTCGTTCAGTAGTCGATCGACAACCTGATCCATGATAGCTTCGGCCATCTTTTTAATTTCGTCGTCATCTTTAGGCTGAGGGCCCGAAGATGCTTTAGTAGGATCTGAGTGAGGACGGGATACTATTACATCATTATTACAGATCGCGAACGAACTATAAAATTAAAAGTTATAATGCAATGAAAACTATTCGCTAGTACCTATTTGCCCTTCGGGCACTATACGACGGTTGATCTTTAGCGACCCTTATTAGGTACCAACTGTTGGTTGCTAAAGGTTAGGGACCGATGGTCAGTCGCTAAATCCTTTTGTAGCAACGGTCGGTTAGTCGCTAAAAGTCTAGAAATTTAACAACTTATGTTTGGTCGCTATAGATGTCGTCGGGGACTAGCAGTGGGTCGCTATAGAGCAAGGATCACTATCAAATCTTATAGCCTGAACGTACCTGTAGATGTTAGTGACTAAAAATTAATTAAAACAAGTAAACATTGATCGCTAAATTGCGTGGTCATTTATTTCTTTTTAATATTGCCTGTATGTTTATTTCATGGTTTGTTTATGTAAACAAATTATTTATTTGGTAAATTTTTTATGAATTTTTAAGTAATTTAAAAATGCATTTCGAAATAAATAAATAAAGAAAACCCTCACTGACCCTAAGGCCCACTAGGGTCCTTCTACCTAACCTTAGCAGTCGCGCGCTCCCTGGCTTCAATGTACCTGACCGTCGTTTCCTTCCCCCAACAGCCGCCTTCTCGTCTTCATCCGAGAAGTTGCTGCCCAGGTCGGCCGGGGTCGGCCGACGCCTGGTGGTGCGGGCAGACATCAAGGTCATATCGACGGGCGAGGCCTGCCGCCGCGGGCTCGCTGCCGGCATCGATCTGTTTGGAAGGCGGCTCCGTGGGGTATCCGCCCACCTCCGAGCCCAGTTTCCACGAGGAAACCCGCCCGATCTCCAGACGTCGGGCGACTATCCCGACTTGTCTTCTCCTACTCGTGTGGTCAGCGATGCTAGTGTACCCATCATCGCCATTCCTCCATTTGTGATCCTGTCCAGGTAAGTCCAGCACCCTCCCGCACCTCTTCCTAAACCATCTTGGATTGCAACGAACGCGAGCTGAAAGGAGGTGGCGGGGCTGGTTCAGTGGCAACAGCGGTGGGAGCAGGGATGGAGGTAGAGGCGGCTTTGGGCGGGCGTAGCCTGACCGACGCCGACGACATGGTGGGAGTTTGTCGTACAGGCCACCGAGCATCTTGCCCCAACCTAGGGTTTGCCTACTTGAGTGAGGAGAGATGCGGTTTGTAGAAGAAGACCGGGGCCCTATTTGATTCACACAGCTCGCCTGCCAGGGGCCATGCCCCCATCTCCACCTTCGAGCGCTTCGCCCAGGTATGTCTGCCACTGTTGATTGCTTCACACAGCTCAGTCCACCGTCTTGAAACCTTGTAAAATTTGCATTGTGGAGAAATTCCATTCCCTTTGGAGTGGATTGGATTGCATGCATACAACGAGTCAATTCAATAGTGCATCTATTGTCGTAGCCAGAAACTGAACCCTATTTTGTTCAGTTGTCATCTGCCATTCCCGTTGAGGCAAACTAACATACAAAAAAATCCAAAAAGGCCATTGTTTCTTGTATTTCTTATAAATACGAAGACATAAAATCACATATGGAGATGCCTTCTTTTGGGAATTGTAGTAATAATCTATTTGAGCTTCAAAACAAAAATAGTGGCCTCGTAACTGAGGCATTGCAGTTTAAACCAAAGGTGTGTTGGTCATATGAAGACTAAGCAGTACACTTTGTCTTTCTAACGTATTAATTTTCCTCATATCGGTATTTATATAGGACCTACAAATTTTAATAACACAATCTGTGTCCAAATTGTTGTCTTGCCAAGCTTTAGCCACCTGCTTGTTTTTTCCATGGAGGATTTTCTCAAAAGAACATCAATTTTTTTGCTAATATTTCCCGCATATCGAATTTGGTAATAATGATTTTACACATATATGCCAGTTCACTGAATATATGCACTACACTTGAAATATATCAGTTCACTAAAATATACGAGTTCACTGAAATATATCATGTCACTGAATATATGCACTAAAATATCAGTTTATTGAATATATGTGCTACACTTCAATATAGTTCACTGAATATATGCACTACATTTAATACAATTTTTTTATGTCTTGATGTGTTCTAATGTCAACACAATCGGACTTGTGAAATGTTTCCTTTTTCTGTTTGGTGGAAAGGGGGTCATCACATTGCCATTACTAAATTGAACATCAAGAATCAACAAGGACGACTAAGATTTTAGATTGTTACATGAACAGCTACCCTTTTTTATGTACAACATCCCAGCACTTACAGCAGCACATACTTGTTGTGGCAGCAGCAGCTGAGACTCTGGTTGTAACCTGGTATGATACTAGTGGCAATTGTTCTAGATGTGCTGCTGATATAAGTAGAAGAAGCATCGTCAGTTGTACAACCAACCAACTAAACCACTCGGAAACCTAGAGAAATAACAACCAACTAAGCATCAGTTGTTTTACTAATAGCTATGCTATAACATTGTTTTAATACATTTGAATGAAGATGACCTTATGTGATGTGATGATGGATGAATTAACTTTGTTGGATATTAAATGTTATTCAAATTAAATTTTGTTGGATATTAGATGATCATGTCGTGCATTTTTTAGAATTTTAGGGATGTTTCGTTGAGTTTCTAATTTTTCTAAATATTTTTTTATTTTTCTTTGATTTTTCTGATTTTCTGAAGTATTTTGTATCAATAGGGGTTTTTAGCCCCTTGGTTGCCAAATAGTGGCAGGGAAATGCACCTGAGTGGAAAAAATCCTCCCAGGGAATTGAGGTGTCATTTAAAATCCCCTTGGTGGATTAATTCCCTAGGTTTTTTGTCCATTTGTTGCCAAACTAGCCCTGAAGGTGCCTTTTTCAATAAAACCATGGGCAGATTCCGAGGATATTATTGGAAACCTTTCGATGGCACATCCTGATATCTAGAATGTACATTTTCTCCTCCCGATATAATTTAGTGGTTATAAAAGCTTTATAATTTTTTTTGAATCTTTTCTGTAAGAAAGTACTTCCCTTAAGATAAGATTCTTCAGTGAATAGACTAGAATATAGAGGTTCAATAGGCCTATTGATGTCTCTGTTGTCTTTTTGGAGCTTCATTCTTGTGTTTATGTGATTTGTGATCCTATTGGATCATGTATTCTCCTCATGTTACTATTTTTTGGCTATCCTGCTACTGCATCATGGAATTGCATATCTTAAGAGTGCATCACGTCTTATAATTTATAAATTAATGTTTCTAATAGAACATGTTGTTGATGAAATCTAGGTTTGGAAGTTCTTTGTTACCTTTGGTGATGTTCTTGGGCTTCCATCATTCACATTGGATGAGTTCGTGCAGGCTCTTCATGATTATGTAAGTTCTAGATATAGCATATCATGTTGAAAGGTAGTCTTGATATGATTACATGATACTGGTTCATTTTATATCTTGACAACTAGGACAGAGACATGGTCCTAGCCTTTTTTCTTCTGTACCATCTGCTTGTTTCATTGAGTAAAGATATCAGCATGATCTCATGCACTGTCTCATTTAACTTAACTCGTGTGAGTGATATTTACATTTCCTTTTCCATTTGTTCGTTGTAAACTAGAACTTATATGTCGTCGTCGCCATTAGCGACTGCTCGAGTAAGTGATTTTGATTGAAAACTAGGGGATCGATTCCTTCCTGAGCCGGGCGAATGTCTTCTTCATAATATCTTTCCTAGTATAATATCTTCTTTGGTCGTTTCTGGTGCTAGCATACCTTCTGATTAACATATCATGTTACTTATTGCAATTATCACTTGTCTTGCAGACAGACAATTGAAAAAGAGAATTAATCTTTTTTATGGGCGAAGTGTTCAAGATGGCTTTGGTGAAGGAAATGACTTGTTAGCATCAAGTAAGTGGCGACATCACAACCCCTACAAGCTTGTGCCTTAAAACAAGAAGATACAAGAAGTTGGAGTGCTTTTGTGAAGGCTTTTGAGAATCACTTGAAGCGTTAGGACTTCTGTGAATGATTTTGTAAAGTGTTTGCAAATTTGTCCAAAACATAATAACATGTGTAGGTTTTGTGAATGATTTTGTTGTGGTGCTTGTTGATGGTTTATTTGATGTGGATCTATCATTGTGCAATACTAATTAAATTTGTATATCTATGTGATTATATATAACAGTTGTTGAATGCTAATTAATGGTATATTATCATTATTAACGACTAGAACTAGGGGCAACTTTCTGTTGGTTGCTAAATGTATAGTATAACGACTCATAATTGGTTGCTAAATCTATAGTACAACAACCCACGGTTGGTCGCTAAATATACAATATTATCAACGGACGGTCGGTCGCTAAAAAGATGTCGGTCGCTAAAGCCTTTAGCGACGGCACTTACAGCGACCATCCTTATGGGTCGCTAAAAGTTTTTAGCGACCAACCGTAGGTCGCTGAAGGCCGTTTTAGCAACCAACCGTAGGTCGCTGTAAGTGAACCGTCGTGTAGTGGGGCTCTGCGTTTTTCTCAGCAGCCTCGGCTACTTTTCTAGCCTCATGAATCCCTTTCTCGCTTTTCTGAATGATTTCTTGGGCCATTTCTCTACCACCGTTGTCCCAGATGTCGGTGAAAAATTTTCCCCCAACCGCGCTAGCTTCGGCTGAAGGATCTTTTATATCAGTGGACAAGGTGGCTTCGGACTGCGATAAAATCTTTACATGTTCACATCCTTTCCCCTCCAAAATAGTGGCAATCCCTCTGGCACCAGAAAAAGCGCAGATGTCACCGCGGCTACTCAGGATTTCCTCGAAGGCCTCCGCCTCATGATTGATCCATTCCAGGGGACCTTCGGGGTTACCTCTTATAAAGTTTTCTTCTTGCGAAAATGCGCCAACGCTGGCGAAGCTAGTTTTTATTTTCTTGACACACTCTATAGATTTGTCGAAGCATTTCTTCTTGGCTGACCGAAGCTCTTTAACAGTTTCTTCTAAATGATTTGCCCATTGGTCGCTGAGTTCTCGCCTTGTTTCTTCAAGTATGCATTCCTCTTTAGCTCTGGCTAATTGTTTACGAAGGTTTTCAATTTCACACTTCTGAGCTTCGGCCTGACCTTTGAAAATAGCTTCGTCTTCTTTTATTTTATTTATTAAGGAATGCAATATTTTGTCTTTTTCGAGACCTTCGTTCCTCAGTTCAATTACTTCGGAACGAAGGTTGCTCAGGGCTATAGTGCATCCTTCGTCCTCAGCATCTTTCTGTGCTCTGAGGGCATTGCTGAGTATCAGGCCCTGCAGACAGGAATATGTCTGTGTTAATAGTTTTAAACAAACGAAAAATTTTGAATTCAACAAAAATATAAGAATTCCATTTGTCGCACCTTTAAACTGTTGTAAGCTAGGCTGTCAGCCAGATCGTTCTTTGACAGCACCGAAAGTCCGTCTTCTAAAGTTGGAAATCCGAAGCTTCTGCTCATCTCCCGACAGACAGAAATTTCCTTGCTGTCGGGGAGGCAATACAAGAAATCTTCTTCTCCACTGCCATTAAATATCAACACCCCCTTTGGATATTTCAACTTTTGGGCATAGTGTTGGGCCTCTTGTTCTTCTTTTTCTGTTAATTTTTTCCCCGAAGCATGACGAAAAATATAATCACGAATTTTGGATGCTTCGGGGGTAACAACACCAGTTCCTTCAGCAAAAGTTTGCTTTGTTATTTTTTCTGCCTCACTTTCCAAGGTCTTTGCCTTTGAGGGCTCTGAGGGCCCAGCTTCGGCTTCAGTATCTTGCTCTGGAGCTTTAGAACCCGAAGCTTCGACTGTTGTTTCAGGAGTGACGGCAGCCTTCTTCGAAGGGGTGCTTGAAGATTTGATCGTTTCCAGCACATCTAGCACATTAGCCATTCTCCTTCTTTTCGGAGTCACTGCTGGCACTTTTTGATTACTTACTGTTTCAATGTTTGCCACAGGACTCAAAACTTCTGATGTTTTGGAGTCCTCGGTTGCTTCCTTTACCTCTTCCATTTTTTCTGTGAATGGCGCTTCGGCCTTCTCTTTCGTTTCTGATAACAAAATTTTTGATTGCTCCAATTTTGTATTCGTTGGTATTTCGGCTGTTTCTGTGACTTCTGGTAGCAAAGTTGGCTCGGCTGGTTTTTCAGCTTCGGTGGCCGAAGAAGTCTCTCCGGTAAACTCAGGCACCGAAGCTGGTTCAATATAACGCGGTCGATAAGTAAGAACCTTTATCTTCTTCCTTTTCGGTTCTGGCTCGCTAGGAGCAGCTGCAGTTTCTTCTTTTGCAGAGGTTGTATTTTTTCTCTTCTGCCTTCGAATGGGGTAGCAATAGTCAGGGTAGACAAACCCGATGGCATCAAATACCCGATTCAGCCTTTTCTTTTTTCGGCCTCCGAAGGCTGCTGACATTGCAGTATCTTCGGCCTTCGAGTATGTCCCAAGCAGCTCATCACTTAAATTGTCAATGCTTTTCAACCACTCATCGTCTGGCTCAATAAATTTATCTTCAAATTTAAAAGTGTACTTAAACCTGACGAGTCCACCTTCGTCGGCCTTTTTAACGATTTCTTGTGGCATTTCCCATTTCTCCGCAAGCGGCCACACCCTGAAGGCAATATGCTCTTGTACTAAGTCCCTTGTTCCTATAAAAGAGCAGACAACGCCGAAGGCTCTTTGGCACTCTTCGGCGGCTTCGTTCATTTCAACCTTCGGCCTCCGAAGGCCGAAGCTTTGCCAAATAGGACGCATAATTATACCTTTGATGTCTTCTCGTGCTGATAAGTCATTCTTCACATAAAACCATTCTGTCATCCAATCCCCGGGCCATCTCTTCCGAAAGGTTGGTACGGGACAGCTTGCCCCGGACCGAGAGACGAAGCTGTAGCAGCCAAAGTTGTTATGGTACTGTTCTTTGCCCCAAGGTTTTGTTTCATATAATAATTCATGAACATTACAGAAGCTTCTTGCGTCAGGCTTCAGACCTTGGCTTCTCGTGGCCCACACGAAGATATTTAGCCTTATAATAGCCTCTGGAGTAAGTTGATGAAGATAGACTTCGAAGATTTTCAACACCTCCACGACGAAGCTGCTCAAGGGGAATCGCAATCCGGCTTTCAAAAAGCTTCGGTACACCACAACTTCATTTTCTTCAGGGTGTGGACAAGTCTTTTCCCCTTCGTCCGCCCTCACAATGGACAGATCCCGGAAATACCTTCCTCTCATATTAACAAGATGATTCTCTTTGATAATTGATTTACCATAAACTGAATGGCTTGGTCGCCAGGGGCGATCTTCGGAGTCTTCGCCACCGCTGTCCACATCATAACTTTCACTGTCACCAGTATCTTCAGACAGCCCTTCCAGAATTTCCCTGGTGATCTTTTCTGTGTTGGTCTTCGACATTGCTATAAGAAACCCTAAGTTCTTCTCTTCATCAAGACTCAGCTTCATTTCAGCAGCAGCCTTCTTAGCAGCTTCAGACATCTTCGGAAACACTAAAAAACTGTTTTCAAAGCCGAAGCTTCAAAGCTAAAAGCTTAGCAGATCACAGTGCACAAGAGCTAAAAAATGAGTGAGCAAGAGTGGTTGGCCAGAAAGCGTGCAAAATAAGTTTGCGGTATGGCCGTATTTATACGCTTGATGCGTTGAAAGTTGAAAGACCCCACTTGTCATTGAATGTTGCTATTCTAGCAAAGGGAAGGTGTTTTTTCGGACCTTCGGCATAAAGCCTTCGTTCATATCGCAATCTGAATTTATTATTTTAAACAAATTAATATTGCGAGGGGCTACTGTTGGGGGCCTTCGTCCTCCGAAGGTCCTCAAAAACATGATTTGACAATGTTTTCCAAGTGGATTATGTGAACAGGTACCTTCGGACTCAGAATTACGAACATGAAGTGCGGTCAGGACGAAGCCTGAACCAGACGAAGGACGGGCTGATTATCAAGCTCCACGAAGGATGGTGCACAGCCGAAGCTGTGCGCAGGGAAGCTTCGTCGCGATAGCAGAGGGGGGAACCGACTTAAAGATGAAAAGACTACGTGGACCTTGTCAGGTTTCCATAAGTCATTGACAAATGTAATGGACATAAATGTAATTTTACGTGGGCTGCGTCCCGCGTCTATAAATAGATGAACAGTACTCCCGTACTGTTCACGCTGACTTGGCATTTTGCTTTTGCGTCACGCTTGTACTTTTTATCTTCTCTCAGGACCGAAGGTACATTTGTAATTTGAAATCATTTCTATTTTTCCATGTTAATAAAATAGAAATGATTCTATGATGATGCTTATATTATATTTCATGCTTTATATGAATCCTTCGTCATTACTTGTTATGTTTACGAAGGTATGTCTCTTATGACCTTCGTCCGAAACTCATTATTTCCCGAAGGGACATAATGCTTCGAAGGACGAAGGACTTTAACACTTAACACTTTTTATGTTGCCTTGTTCTTAATTCTTAGCATTTGAGAACAAGTCCCCAACACTGGTGGAGACCATTTCTTGGTCAAAAAATCGTAGGTGTTAGCCTTCGGTATTATTGAAGATGGTCGTTCATGGCTATTTTCATAAAAAATGGGGGTTGTGTGGCCATTGATCATCGACCAGACGCTCATACACCTCACCCCACATATGTTTCCTTGCCATAGATCACATTCTTGGATTTCTGGTGGAGACCATTTCTTGGTCAAAAATCCGTAGGTGTTAGCCTTCGGTATTATTGAAAATGGTCGTTCATGGCTATTTTCGACAAAAATGGGGGTTGTGTGGCCATTGATCTTCGACCAGAGGCTCATACACCTCACCCCACATATGTTTCCTTGCCATAGATCACATTCTTGGATTTCTGGTGGAGACCATTTCTTGGTCAAAAATCCGTAGGTGTTAGCCTTCGATATTATTGAAAATGGTCGTTCATGGCTATTTTCGACAAAAATGGGGGTTGTGTGGCCATTGATCATCGACTAGAGGCTCGTACACCTCACTACACATATGTTTCCTTGCCATAGATCACATTCTTGGATTTCTGGTGGAGACCATTTCTTGGTTAAAAACTCGTAGGTGTTAGCCTTCGGTATTATTGAAAATGGTCGTTCATGGCTATTTTCGACAAAAATGGGGGTTGTGTGGCCATTGATCATCGACTAGAGGCTCGTACACCTCACTACACATATGTTTCCTTGCCATAGATCACATTCTTGGATTTCTGGTGGAGACCATTTCTTGGTTAAAAACTCGTAGGTGTTAGCCTTCGGTATTATTGAAAATGGTCGTTCATGGCTATTTTCGGCAAAATGGGGGTTCTGTGGCCATTGATCATCGACCAGAGGCTCGTACACCTCACCCCACATATGTTTCCTTGCCATAGATCACATTCTTGGATTTCTGGTGGAGACCATTTCTTGGTCAAAAATCCGTAGGTGTTAGACTTTGGTATTTTTGACAATGGTCGTTCATGGCTATTTTCATAAAAAATGGGGGTTGTGTGGCCATTGATCATCGACCAGAGGCTTATACACCTCACCCCACATATGTTTCCTTGCCATAGATCACATTCTTGGATTTCTGGTGGAGACCATTTCTTGGTCAAAAATCCGTACGTGTTAGCCTCTAGTATTATTGAAAATGGTCGCTCATGGCTATTTTCAAGGTCGCTCATGGCTATTTTCATAAAAAATGGGGGTTGTGTGGCCATTGATCATCGACCAGAGGCTCATACACCTCACCCCACATATGTTTCCTTGCCATAGATCACATTCTTGGATTTCTGGTGGAGACCATTTCTTGGTCAAAAATCCGTAGGTGTTAGCCTTCGGTATTACTGAAAATGGTCATTCATGGCTATTTTCGGCAAAATGGGGGTTGTGTGGCCATTGATCATCGACCAGAGGCTCGGACACCTCACCCCACATATGTTTCCTTGCCATAGATCACATTCTTGGATTTCTGGTGGAGACCATTTCTTAGTTAAAAATCCGTACGTGTTAGCCTTTGGTATTTTTGAAAATGGTCATTCATGGCTATTTTCGACAAAAATGGGGGTTGTGTGGCCATTGATCATCGACTAGAGGCTCATACACCTCACCCCACATATGTTTCCTTGCCATAGATCACATTCTTGGATTTCTGGTGGAGACCATTTCTTGGTCAAAAATCCGTAGGTGTTAGCCTTCGGTATTATTGAAAATGGTCGTTCATGGCTATTTTCGACAAAAATGGGGGTTGTGTGGCCATTGATCATCGACCAGAGGCTCATACACCTCACCCCACATATGTTTCCTTGCCATAGATCACATTCTTGGATTTCTGGTGGAGACCATTTCTTGGTCAAAAATCCGTACGTGTTAGCCTCTAGTAATATTGAAAATGGTCGCTCATGGCTATTTTCAAGGTCGCTCATGGCTATTTTCATAAAAAATGGGGGTTGTGTGGCCATTGATCATCGACCAGAGGCTCATACACCTCACCCCACATATGTTTCCTTGCCATAGATCACATTCTTGGATTTCTGGTGGAGACCATTTCTTGGTCAAAAATCCGTAGGTGTTGGCCTTCGGTATTATTGAAAATGGTCATTCATGGCTATTTTTGGCAAAATGGGGGTTGTGTGGCCATTGATCATCGACCAGACGCTCATACACCTCACCCCACATATGTTTCCTTGCCATAGATCACATTTTGGATTTCTGGTGGAGACCATTTCTTGGTTAAAAACTCGTACTTGTTAGCCTTCGGTATTATTGAAAATGGTCATTCATGGCTATTTTCGGCAAAATGGACCATTTCTTGGTCAAAAATCCGTAGGTGTTAGCCTTCGGTATTATTGTAAATGGTCATTCATGGCTATTTTCGACAAAAATGGGGGTTGTGTGGCCATTGATCATCGACCAGACGCTCATACACCTCACCCCACATATGTTTCCTTGCCATAGATAACATTCTTGGATTTCTGGTGGAGACCATTTCTTGGTCTAAAATCCGTAGGTGTTAGCCTCTAGTATTATTGAAAATGGTCGCTCATGGCTATTTTCAAGGTCGCTCATGGCTATTTTCATAAAAATGGGGGTTGTGTGGCCATTGATCATACACCAGAGCCTCGTACACCTCACCCCTCATATGTTTCCTTGCCATATGTCACATTCTTGTTTTTCTGGTGAAGACCATTTCTTGGTCAAAAAATCGTAGGTGTTAGCCTTCGGTATTATTGAAAATGGTCGTTCATGGCTATTTTCATAAAAAATGGGGGTTGTGTGGCCATTGATCATCGACCAGACGCTCATACACCTCACCCCACATATGTTTCCTTGCCATAGATCACATTCTTGGATTTCTGGTGGAGACCATTTCTTGGTCAAAAATCCGTAGGTGTTAGCCTTCGGTATTATTGAAAATGGTCGTTCATGGCTATTTTCGACAAAAATGGGGGTTGTGTGGCCATTGATCTTCGACCAGAGGCTCATACACCTCACCCCACATATGTTTCCTTGCCATAGATCACATTCTTGGATTTCTGGTGGAGACCATTTCTTGGTCAAAAATCCGTAGGTGTTAGCCTTCGATATTATTGAGAATGGTCGTTCATGGCTATTTTCGACAAAAATGGGGGTTGTGTGGCCATTGATCATCGACCATAGGCTCGTACACCTCACTACACATATGTTTCCTTGCCATAGATCACATTCTTGGATTTCTGGTGGAGACCATTTCTTGGTCAAAAATCCGTAGGTGTTAGCCTTCGGTATTATTGAAAATGGTCGTTCATGGCTATTTTCGACAAAAATGGGGGTTGTGTGGCCATTGATCATCGACCAGAGGCTCGTACACCTCACTACACATATGTTTCCTTGCCATAGATCACATTCTTGGATTTCTGGTGGAGACCATTTCTTGGTCAAAAACTCGTACGTGTTAGCCTTCGGTATTATTGAAAATGGTCGTTCATGGCTATTTTCGACAAAAATGGGGGTTGTGTGGCCATTGATCATCGACCAGAGGCTCATACACCTCACCCCACATATGTTTCCTTGCCATAGATCACATTCTTGGATTTCTGGTGGAGACCATTTCTTGGTCAAAAACTCGTACGTGTTAGCCTTCGGTATTATTGAAAATGGTCATTCATGGCTATTTTCGGCAAAATGGGGGTTGTGTGGCCATTGATCATCGACTAGAGGCTCATACACCTCACCCCACATATGTTTCCTTGCCATAGATCACATTCTTGGATTTCTGGTGGAGACCATTTCTTGGTTAAAAACTCGTACGTGTTAGCCTTCGGTATTATTGAAAATGGTCATTTATGGCTATTTTCGGCAAAATGGACCATTTCTTGGTCAAAAATCCGTAGGTGTTAGCCTTCGGTATTATTGAAAATGGTCGTTCATGGCTATTTTCGACAAAAATGGGGGTTGTGTGGCCATTGATCATCGACCAGACGCTCATACACCTCACCCCACATATGTTTCCTTGCCATAGATCACATTCTTGGATTTCTGGTGGAGACCATTTCTTGGTCTAAAATCCGTAGGTGTTAGCCTCTAGTATTATTGAAAATGGTCGCTCATGGCTATTTTCAAGGTCGCTCATGGCTATTTTCATAAAAATGGGGGTTGTGTGGCCATTGATCATACACCAGAGCCTCGTACACCTCACCCCACATATGTTTCCTTGCCATAGGTCACATTCTTGTTTTTCTGGTGGAGACCATTTCTTGGTCAAAAAATCGTAGGTGTTAGCCTTCGGTATTATTGAAAATGGTCGTTCATGGCTATTTTCATAAAAAATGGGGGTTGTGTGGCCATTGATCATCGACCAGACGCTCATACACCTCACCCCACATATGTTTCCTTGCCATAGATCACATTCTTGGATTTCTAGTGGAGACCATTTCTTGGTCAAAAATCCGTAGGTGTTAGCCTTCGGTATTATTGAAAATGGTCGTTCATGGCTATTTTCGACAAAAATGGGGGTTGTGTGGCCATTGATCTTCGACCAGAGGCTCATACACCTCACCCCACATATGTTTCCTTGCCATAGATCACATTCTTGGATTTCTGGTGGAGACCATTTCTTGGTCAAAAACTCGTACGTGTTAGCCTTCGGTATTATTGAAAATGGTCGTTCATGGCTATTTTCGACAAAAATGGGGGTTGTGTGGCCATTGATCATCGACCAGAGGCTCATACACCTCACCCCACATATGTTTCCTTGCCATAGATCACATTCTTGGATTTCTGGTGGAGACCATTTCTTGGTCAAAAACTCGTACGTGTTAGCCTTCGGTATTATTGAAAATGGTCATTCATGGCTATTTTCGGCAAAATGGGGGTTGTGTGGCCATTGATCATCGACTAGAGGCTCATACACCTCACCCCACATATGTTTCCTTGCCATAGATCACATTCTTGGATTTCTGGTGGAGACCATTTCTTGGTTAAAAACTCGTACGTGTTAGCCTTCGGTATTATTGAAAATGGTCATTTATGGCTATTTTCGGCAAAATGGACCATTTCTTGGTCAAAAATCCGTAGGTGTTAGCCTTCGGTATTATTGAAAATGGTCGTTCATGGCTATTTTCGACAAAAATGGGGGTTGTGTGGCCATTGATCATCGACCAGACGCTCATACACCTCACCCCACATATGTTTCCTTGCCATAGATCACATTCTTGGATTTCTGGTGGAGACCATTTCTTGGTCTAAAATCCGTAGGTGTTAGCCTCTAGTATTATTGAAAATGGTCGCTCATGGCTATTTTCAAGGTCGCTCATGGCTATTTTCATAAAAATGGGGGTTGTGTGGCCATTGATCATACACCAGAGCCTCGTACACCTCACCCCACATATGTTTCCTTGCCATAGGTCACATTCTTGTTTTTCTGGTGGAGACCATTTCTTGGTCAAAAAATCGTAGGTGTTAGCCTTCGGTATTATTGAAAATGGTCGTTCATGGCTATTTTCATAAAAAATGGGGGTTGTGTGGCCATTGATCATCGACCAGACGCTCATACACCTCACCCCACATATGTTTCCTTGCCATAGATCACATTCTTGGATTTCTAGTGGAGACCATTTCTTGGTCAAAAATCCGTAGGTGTTAGCCTTCGGTATTATTGAAAATGGTCGTTCATGGCTATTTTCGACAAAAATGGGGGTTGTGTGGCCATTGATCTTCGACCAGAGGCTCATACACCTCACCCCACATATGTTTCCTTGCCATAGATCACATTCTTGGATTTCTGGTGGAGACCATTTCTTGGTCAAAAATCCGTAGGTGTTAGCCTTCGATATTATTGAGAATGGTCGTTCATAGCTATTTTCGACAAAAATGGGGGTTGTGTGGCCATTGATCATCGACCAGAGGCTCGTACACCTCACTACACATATGTTTCCTTGCCATAGATCACATTCTTGGATTTCTGGTGGAGACCATTTCTTGGTCAAAAATCCGTAGGTGTTAGCCTTCGGTATTATTGAAAATGGTCGTTCATGGCTATTTTCGACAAAAATGGGGGTTGTGTGGCCATTGATCATCGACCAGAGGCTCGTACACCTCACTACACATATGTTTCCTTGCCATAGATCACATTCTTGGATTTCTGGTGGAGACCATTTCTTGGTCAAAAACTCGTACGTGTTAGCCTTCGGTATTATTGAAAATGGTCGTTCATGGCTATTTTCGACAAAAATGGGGGTTGTGTGGCCATTGATCATCGACCAGAGGCTCATACACCTCACCCCACATATGTTTCCTTGCCATAGATCACATTCTTGGATTTCTGGTGGAGACCATTTCTTGGTCAAAAACTCGTACGTGTTAGCCTTCGGTATTATTGAAAATGGTCATTCATGGCTATTTTCGGCAAAATGGGGGTTGTGTGGCCATTGATCATCGACTAGAGGCTCATACACCTCACCCCACATATGTTTCCTTGCCATAGATCACATTCTTGGATTTCTGGTGGAGACCATTTCTTGGTTAAAAACTCGTACGTGTTAGCCTTCGGTATTATTGAAAATGGTCGTTCATGGCTATTTTCGGCAAAATGGGGGTTGTGTGGCCATTGATCATCGACCAGAGGCTCGTACACCTCACCCCACATATGTTTCCTTGCCATAGATCACATTCTTGGATTTCTGGTGGAGACCATTTCTTGGTTAAAAACTCGTACGTGTTAGCCTTCGGTATTATTGAAAATGGTCGTTCATGGCTATTTTCGGCAAAATGGAGGTTGTGTGGCCATTGATCATCGACCAGAGGCTCTTACACCTCACCCCACATATGTTTCCTTGCCATAGATCACATTCTTGGATTTCTGGTGGAGACCATTTCTTGGGCAAAAATCCGAATGTGTTAGCCTTTGGTATTTTTGAAAATGGTCATTCATGGCTATTTTCGACAAAAATGGGGGTTGTGTGGCCATTGATCATCGACCAGAGGCTCATACACCTCACCCCACATATGTTTCCTTGCCATAGATCACATTCTTGGATTTCTGGTGGAGACCATTTCTTGGTCAAAAATCCGTAGGTGTTAGCCTTCGGTATTATTGAAAATGGTCGTTCATGGCTATTTTCGACAAAAATGGGGGTTGTGTGGCCATTGATCATCGACCAGACGCTCATACACCTCACCCCACATATGTTTCCTTTCCATAGATCACATTCTTGGATTTCTGGTGGAGACCATTTCTTGGTCTAAAATCCGTAGGTGTTAGCCTCTAGTATTATTGAAAATGGTCGCTCATGGCTATTTTCAAGGTCGCTCATGGCTATTTTCATAAAAATGGGGGTTGTGTGGCCATTTATCATCGACTAGAGGCTCATAAACCTCACCCCACATATGTTTCCTTGCCATAGATCACATTCTTGGATTTCTGGTGGAGACCATTTCTTGGTCAAAAATCCGTACGTGTTAGCCTTTGGTATTTTTGAAAATGGTCGTTCATGGCTTGGTCGATGATCAATGGCCACACAACCCCCATTTTTTATGAAAATAGCCATGAGCGACCATTTTCAATAATACTAGAGGCTAAGACCTACGGATTTTTGACCAAGAAATGGTCTCCACCAGAAATCCAAGAATGTGATCTACGACAAGGAAACATATGTGGGGTGAGGTTTATGAGCCTCTAGTCGATGATAAATGGCCACACAACCCCCATTTTTTATGAAAATAGCCATGAGCGACCTTGAAAATAGCCATGAGCGACCATTTTCAATAATACTAGAGGCTAAGACCTACGCATGGCTATTTTCGGCAAAATGGGGGTTGTGTGGCCATTGATCGTCGACCAGAGGCTCATACACCTCACCCCACATATGTTTCCTTGTCGTAGATCACATTCTTGGATTTCTGGTGGAGGACCATTTCTTGGTCAAAAATCCGTACGTGTTAGCCTTCAGTGTCATTGAAAATGGTCGTTCATGGCTATTTTCGACAAAAATTAGGGTTGTATGGCCATTGATCATCGACCAGAGGCTCATACACCTCACCCCACATATGTTTCCTAGCCATAGATCACATTCTTGGATTTCTGGTGGAGACCATTTCTTGGTCAAAAATCCGTAGGTGTTAGCCTTCGGTATTATTGTAAATGGTCATTCATGGCTATTTTCGACAAAAATGGGGGTTGTGTGGCCATTGATCATCGACCAGAGGCTCATACACCTCACCCCACATATGTTTCCTTGCCATAGATCACATTCTTGGATTTCTGGTGGAGACCATTTCTTGGTCAAAAATCCGTAGGTGTTAGCCTTCGGTATTATTGAAAATGGTCGTTCATGGCTATTTTCGACAAAAATGGGGGTTGTGTGGCCATTGATCATCGACCAGATGCTCATACACCTCACCCCACATATGTTTCCTTGCCATAGATCACATTCTTGGATTTCTGGTGGAGACCATTTCTTGGTCTAAAATCCGTAGGTGTTAGCCTCTAGTATTATTGAAAATGGTCGCTCATGGCTATTTTCAAGGTCGCTCATGGCTATTTTCATAAAAATGGGGGTTGTGTGGCCATTTATCATCGACCAGAGGCTCATACACCTCACCCCACATATGTTTCCTTGCCATAGATTACATTCTTGGATTTCTGGTGGAAACCATTTCTTGGTTAAAAACTCGTACGTGTTAGCCTTCGATATTATTGAAAATGGTCGTTCATGGCTATTTTCGACAAAAATGGGGGTTGTGTGGCCATTGATCATCAACCAGAGGCTCATACACCTCACCCCACATATGTTTCCTTGCCATAGATCACATTCTTGGATTTATGGTGGAGACCATTTCTTGGTCAAAAATCCGTACGTGTTAGCCTTCAGTGTCATTGAAAATGGTCGTTCATGGCTATTTTCGACAAAAATTAGGGTTGTGTGGCCATTGATCGTCGACCAGAGGCTCATACACCTCACCCCACATATGTTTCCTTGCCATAGATCACATTCTTGGATTTCTGGTGGAGACCATTTCTTGGTCAAAAATCCGTAGGTGTTAGCCTTCGGTATTATTGAAAATGGTCGTTCATGGCTATTTTCGGCAAAATGGGGGTTGTGTGGCCATTGATCATCGACCAGAGGCTCGTACACCTCACCCCACATACGTTTCCTTGCCATAGATCACATTCTTGGATTTCTGGTGGAGACCATTTCTTGGTCAAAAATCCGTACGTGTTAGCCTTTGGTATTTTTGAAAATGGTCATTCATGGCTATTTTCGACAAAAATGGGGGTTGTGTGGCCATTGATCATCGACTAGAGGCTCATACACCTCACCCCACATATGTTTCCTTGCCATAGATCACATTCTTGGATTTCTGGTGGAGACCATTTCTTGGTCAAAAATCCGTAGGTGTTAGCCTTCGATATTATTGAAAATGGTCGTTCATGGCTATTTTCGACAAAAATGGGGGTTGTGTGGCCATTGATCATCGACCAGAGGCTCGTACACCTCACCCCATATATGTTTCCTTTCCATGGTTCATATTCTTGGATTTCTAGTGGATACCATTTCTTGGTCAAAAACTCGTACGTGTTAGCCTTCGGTATTATTGAAAATGGTCGTTCATGGCTATTTTCAGCAAAATGGGGGTTGTGTGGCCATTGATCATCGACTAGAGGCTCATACACCTCACCCCACATATGTTTCCTTGTCGTAGATCACATTCTTGGATTTCTGGTGGAGACCATTTCTTGGTCTAAAATCCGTAGGTGTTAGCCTCTAGTATTATTGAAAATGGTCGCTCATGGCTATTTTCAAGGTCGCTCATGGCTATTTTCATAAAAAATGGGGGTTGTGTGGCCATTTATCATCGACTAGAGGCTCATAAACCTCACCCCACATATGTTTCCTTGCCATAGATTACATTCTTGGAATTCTGGTGGAGACCATTTCTTGGTCAAAAATCCGTAGGTGTTAGCCTTCGGAATTATTGAAAATGGTCATTCATGGCTATTTTCGGCAAAATGGGGGTTGTGTGGAATAGCCATGAGCGACCATTTTCAATAATACTAGAGGCTAACACCTACGGATTTTAGACCAAGAAATGGTCTCCACCAGAAATCCAAGAATGTGATCTATGGCAAGGAAACATATGTGGGGTGAGGTGTATGAGCGTCTGGTCGATGATCAATGGCCACACAACCCCCATTTTTGTCGAAAATAGCCATGAACGACCATTTTCAATAATACCGAAGGCTAACACCTACGGATTTTTGACCAAGAAATGGTCTCCACCAGAAATCCAAGAATGTGATCTATGGCAAGGAAACATATGTGGGGTGAGGTGTATGAGCGTCTGGTCGATGATCAATGGCCACACAACCCCCATTTTTGTCGAAAATAGCCATGAACGACCATTTTCAATAATACCGAAGGCTAACACCTACGGATTTTTGACCAAGAAATGGTCTCCACCAGAAATCCAAGAATGTGATCTATGGCAAGGAAACATATGTGGGGTGAGGTGTATGAGCCTCTGGTCGATGATCAATGGCCACACAACCCCCATTTTTGTCGAAAATAGCCATGAACGACCATTTTCAATAATACCGAAGGCTAACACCTACGGATTTTTGACCAAGAAATGGTCTCCACCAGAAATCCAAGAAAGTGATCTATGGCAAGGAAACATATGTGGGGTGAGGTGTATGAGCCTCTGGTCGATGATCAATGGCCACACAACCCCCATTTTTGTCGAAAATAGCCATGAACGACCATTTTCAATAATACCGAAGGCTAACACCTACGGGTTTTTGACCAAGAAATGGTTTCCACTAGAAATCCAAGAATGTGATCTATGGCAAGGAAACATATGTGGGGTGAGGTTTATGAGCCTCTAGTCGATGATAAATGGCCACACAACCCCCATTTTTTATGAAAATAGCCATGAGCGACCTTGAAAATAGCCATGAGCGACCATTTTCAATAATACTAGAGGCTAACACCTACGGATTTTAGACCAAGAAATGGTCTCCACCAGAAATCCAAGAATGTGATCTATGGCAAGGAAACATATGTGGGGTGAGGTGTATGAGCGTCTGGTCGATGATCAATGGCCACACAACCCCCATTTTTGTCGAAAATAGCCATGAACGACCATTTTCAATAATACCGAAGGCTAACACCTACGGATTTTTGACCAAGAAATGGTCTCCACCAGAAATCCAAGAATGTGATCTATGGCAAGGAAACATATGTGGGGTGAGGTGTATGAGCCTCTGGTCGATGATCAATGGCCACACAACCCCCATTTTTGTCGAAAATAGCCATGAACGACCATTTTCAATAATACCGAAGGCTAACACCTACGGATTTTTGACCAAGAAATGGTCTCCACCTAGAAATCCAAGAATGTGATCTATGGCAAGGAAACATATGTGGGGTGAGGTGTATGAGCCTCTAGGTCGATGATCAATGGCCACACAACCCCCATTTTTGTCGAAAATAGCCATGAACGACCATTTTCAATAATATCGAAGGCTAACACCTACGGATTTTTGACCAAGAAATGGTCTCCACCAGAAATCCAAGAATGTGATCTACGACAAGGAAACATATGTGGGGTGAGGTGTATGAGCCTCTGGTCGACGATCAATGGCCACACAACCCCCATTTTGCCGAAAATAGCCATGAATGACCATTTTCAATAATACCGAAGGCTAACACGTACGAGTTTTTAACCAAGAAATGGTTTCCACCAGAAATCCATGAATGTAATCTATGGCAAGGAAACATATGTGGGGTGAGGTTTATGAGCCTCTAGTCGATGATAAATGGCCACACAACCCCCATTTTTTATGAAAATAGCCATGAGCGACCATTGAAAATAGCCATGAGCGACCATTTTCAATAATACTAGAGGCTAACACCTACGGATTTTAGACCAAGAAATGGTCTCCACCAGAAATCCAAGAATGTGATCTATGGCAAGGAAACATATGTGGGGTGAGGTGTATGAGCGTCTGGTCGATGATCAATGGCCACACAACCCCCATTTTTTTATGAAAATAGCCATGAGCGACCATTTTCAATAATATTAGAGGCTAAGACCTACGGATTTTTGACCAAGAAATGGTCTCCACCAGAAATCCAAGAATGTGATCTATGGCAAGGAAACATATGTGGGGTGAGGTGTATGAGCCTCTGGTCGATGATCAATGGCCACACAACCCCCATTTTTGTCGAAAATAGCCATGAATGACTATTTACAATAATACCGAAGGCTAACACCTACGGATTTTTGACCAAGAAATGGTCACCACCAGAAATCCAAGAATGTGATCTATGGCAAGGAAACATATGTGGGGTGAGGTTTATGAGCCTCTAGTCGAAGATAAATGGCCACACAACCCCCATTTTTTATGAAAATAGCCATGAGCGACCTTGAAAATAGCCATGAGCGACCATTTTCAATAATACTAGAGGCTAACACCTACGGATTTTAGACCAAGAAATGGTCTCCACCAGAAATCCAAGAATGTGATCTATGGCAAGGAAACATATGTGGGGTGAGGTGTATGAGCGTCTGGTCGATGATCAATGGCCACACAACCCCCATTTTTGTCGAAAATAGCCATGAACGACCATTTTCAATAACACCGAAGGCTAACACCTACGGATTTTTGACCAAGAAATGGTCTCCACCAGAAATCCAAGAATGTGATCTATGGCAAGGAAACATATGTGGGGTGAGGTGTATGAGCCTCTGGTCGATGATCAATGGCCACACAACCCCCATTTTTGTCGAAAATAGCCATGAACGACCATTTTCAATAATACCGAAGGCTAACACCTACGGATTTTTGACCAAGAAATGGTCTCGACCAGAAATCCAAGAATGTGATCTATGGCAAGGAAACATATGTGGGGTGAGGTGTATGAGCCTCTGGTCGATGATCAATGGCCACACAACCCCCATTTTTGTCGAAAATAGCCATGAACGACCATTTTCAATAATATCAAAGGCTAACACCTACGGATTTTTGACCAAGAAATGGTCTCCACCAGAAATCCAAGAATGTGATCTACGACAAGGAAACATATGTGGGGTGAGGTGTATGAGCCTCTGGTCGACGATCAATGGCCACACAACCCCCATTTTGCGGAAAATAGCCATGAATGACCATTTTCAATAATACCGAAGGCTAACACGTACGAGTTTTTAACCAAGAAATGGTTTCCACCAGAAATCCAAGAATGTAATCTATGGCAAGGAAACATATGTGGGGTGAGGTTTATGAGCCTCTAGTCGATGATAAATGGCCACACAACCCCCATTTTTTATGAAAATAGCCATGAGCGACCTTGAAAATAGCCATGAGCGACCATTTTCAATAATACTAGAGGCTAACACCTACGGATTTTAGACCAAGAAATGGTCTCCACCAGAAATCCAAGAATGTGATCTATGGCAAGGAAACATATGTGGGGTGAGGTGTATGAGTGTCTGGTCGATGATCAATGGCCACACAACCCCCATTTTTTTATGAAAATAGCCATGAGCGACCATTTTCAATAATATTAGAGGCTAAGACCTACAGATTTTTGACCAAGAAATGGTCTCCACCAGAAATCCAAGAATGTGATCTATGGCAAGGAAACATATGTGGGGTGAGGTGTATGAGCCTCTGCTCGATGATCAATGGCCACACAACCCCCATTTTTGTCGAAAATAGCCATGAATGACCATTTACAATAATACCGAAGGCTAACACCTACGGATTTTTGACCAAGAAATGGTCTCCACCAGAAATCCAAGAATGTGATCTATGGCAAGGAAACATATGTGGGTGAGGTGTATGAGCCTCTGGTCGATGATCAATGGCCACATAACCCCCATTTTTGTCGAAAATAGCCATGAACGACCATTTTCAATAATATCGAAGGCTAACACCTACGGATTTTTGACCAAGAAATGGTCTCCACCAGAAATCCAAGAATGTGATCTACGACAAGGAAACATATGTGGGGTGTGGTGTATGAGCCTCTGGTCGACGATCAATGGCCACACAACCCCCATTTTGCCGAAAATAGCCATGAATGACCATTTTCAATAATACCGAAGGCTAACACGTACGAGTTTTTAACCAAGAAATGGTTTCCACCAGAAATCCAAGAATGTAATCTATGGCAAGGAAACATATGTGGGGTGAGGTTTATGAGCCTCTAGTCGATGATAAATGGCCACACAACCCCCATTTTTTATGAAAATAGCCATGAGCGACCTTGAAAATAGCCATGAGCGACCATTTTCAATAATACTAGAGGCTAACACCTACGGATTTTAGACCAAGAAATGGTCTCCACCAGAAATCCAAGAATGTGATCTATGGCAAGGAAACATATGTGGGGTGAGGTGTATGAGCGTCTGGTCGATGATCAATGGCCACACAACCCCCATTTTTGTCGAAAATAGCCATGAACGACCAGTTTCAATAATACCGAAGGCTAACACCTACGGATTTTTGACCAAGAAATGGTCTCCACCAGAAATCCAAGAATGTGATCTATGGCAAGGAAACATATGTGGGGTGAGGTGTATGAGCCTCGAGTCGATGATCAATGGCCACACAACCCCCATTTTTGTCGAAAATAGCCATGAATGACCATTTTCAAAAATACCAAAGGCTAACACGTACGGATTTTTAACCAAGAAATGGTCTCCACCAGAAATCCAAGAATGTGATCTATGGCAAGGAAACATATGTAGGGTGAGGGGTACGAGCCTCTGGTCGATGATCAATGGCCACACAACCCCCATTTTGCCGAAAATAGCCATGAATGACCATTTTCAATAATACCGAAGGCTAACACGTACGAGTTTTTAACCAAGAAATGGTTTCCACCAGAAATCCAAGAATGTAATCTCTGGCAAGGAAACATATGTGGGGTGAGGTTTATGAGCCTCTAGTCGATGATAAATGGCCACACAACCCCCATTTTTTATGAAAATAGCCATGAGCGACCTTGAAAATAGCCATGAGCGACCATTTTCAATAATACTAGAGGCTAACACCTACGGATTTTAGACCAAGAAATGGTCTCCACCAGAAATCCAAGAATGTGATCTATGGCAAGGAAACATATGTGGGGTGAGGTGTATGAGCGTCTGGTCGATGATCAATGGCCACACAACCCCCATTTTTGTCGAAAATAGCCATGAACGACCATTTTCAACAATACCGAAGGCTAACACCTACGGATTTTTGACCAAGAAATGGTCTCCACCAGAAATCCAAGAATGTGATCTATGGCAAGGAAACATATGTGGGTTGAGGTGTATGAGCCTCTGGTCGATGATCAATGGCCACACAACCCCCATTTTTGTCGAAAATAGCCATGAACGACCATTTTCAATAATACCGAAGGCTAACACCTACGGATTTTTGACCAAGAAATGGTCTCCACCAGAAATCCAAGAATGTGATCTATGGCAAGGAAACATATGTGGGGTGAGGTGTATGAGCCTCTGGTCGATGATCAATGGCCACACAACCCCCATTTTTGTCGAAAATAGCCATGAACGACCATTTTCAATAATATCGAAGGCTAACACCTACGGATTTTTGACCAAGAAATGGTCTCCACCAGAAATCCAAGAATGTGATCTACGACAAGGAAACATATGTGGGGTGAGGTGTATGAGCCTCTGGTCGACGATCAATGGCCAGACAACCCCCATTTTGCCGAAAATAGCCATGAATGACCATTTTCAATAATACCGAAGGCTAACACGTACGAGTTTTTAACCAAGAAATGGTTTCCACCAGAAATCCAAGAATGTAATCTATGGCAAGGAAACATATGTGGGGTGAGGTTTATGAGCCTCTAGTCGATGATAAATGGCCACACAACCCCCATTTTTTATGAAAATAGCCATGAGCGACCTTGAAAATAGCCATGAGCGACCATTTTCAATAATACTAGAGGCTAACACCTACGGATTTTAGACCAAGAAATGGTCTCCACCAGAAATCCAAGAATGTGATCTATGGCAAGGAAACATATGTGGGGTGAGGTGTATGAGCGTCTGGTCGATGATCAATGGCCACACAACCCCCATTTTGCCGAAAATAGCCATGAATGACCATTTTCAATAATACCAAAGGCTAACACGTACGAGTTTTTAACCAAGAAATGGTTTCCACCAGAAATCCAAGAATGTAATCTATGGCAAGGAAACATATGTGGGGTGAGGTTTATGAGCCTCTAGTCGATGATAAATGGCCACACAACCCCCATTTTTTATGAAAATAGCCATGAGCGACCTTGAAAATAGCCATGAGCGACCATTTTCAATAATACTAGAGGCTAACACCTACGGATTTTAGACCAAGAAATGGTCTCAACCAGAAATCCAAGAATGTGATCTATGGCAAGGAAACATATGTGGGTGAGGTGTATGAGCCTCTGGTCGATGATCAATGGCCACATAACCCCCATTTTTGTCGAAAATAGCCATGAACGACCATTTTCAATAATATCGAAGGCTAACACCTACGGATTTTTGACCAAGAAATGGTCTCCACCAGAAATCCAAGAATGTGATCTATGGCAAGGAAACATATGTGGGTGAGGTGTATGAGCCTCTGGTCGATGATCAATGGCCACATAACCCCCATTTTTGTCGAAAATAGCCATGAACGACCATTTTCAATAATATCGAAGGCTAACACCTACGGATTTTTGACCAAGAAATGGTCTCCACCAGAAATCCAAGAATGTGATCTATGGCAAGGAAACATATGTGGGGTGAGGTGTATGAGCGTCTGGTCGATGATCAATGGCCACACAACCCCCATTTTGCCGAAAATAGCCATGAATGACCATTTTCAATAATACCAAAGGCTAACACGTACGAGTTTTTAACCAAGAAATGGTTTCCACCAGAAATCCAAGAATGTAATCTATGGCAAGGAAACATATGTGGGGTGAGGTTTATGAGCCTCTAGTCGATGATAAATGGCCACACAACCCCCATTTTTTATGAAAATAGCCATGAGCGACCTTGAAAATAGCCATGAGCGACCATTTTCAATAATACTAGAGGCTAACACCTACGGATTTTAGACCAAGAAATGGTCTCCACCAGAAATCCAAGAATGTGATCTATGGCAAGGAAACATATGTGGGTGAGGTGTATGAGCCTCTGGTCGATGATCAATGGCCACATAACCCCCATTTTTGTCGAAAATAGCCATGAACGACCATTTTCAATAATATCGAAGGCTAACACCTACGGATTTTTGACCAAGAAATGGTCTCCACCAGAAATCCAAGAATGTGATCTACGACAAGGAAACATATGTGGGGTGTGGTGTATGAGCCTCTGGTCGACGATCAATGGCCACACAACCCCCATTTTGCCGAAAATAGCCATGAATGACCATTTTCAATAATACCGAAGGCTAACACGTACGAGTTTTTAACCAAGAAATGGTTTCCACCAGAAATCCAAGAATGTAATCTATGGCAAGGAAACATATGTGGGGTGAGGTTTATGAGCCTCTAGTCGATGATAAATGGCCACACAACCCCCATTTTTTATGAAAATAGCCATGAGCGACCTTGAAAATAGCCATGAGCGACCATTTTCAATAATACTAGAGGCTAACACCTACGGATTTTAGACCAAGAAATGGTCTCCACCAGAAATCCAAGAATGTGATCTATGGCAAGGAAACATATGTGGGGTGAGGTGTATGAGCGTCTGGTCGATGATCAATGGCCACACAACCCCCATTTTTGTCGAAAATAGCCATGAACGACCATTTTCAATAATACCGAAGGCTAACACCTACGGATTTTTGACCAAGAAATGGCCTCCACCAGAAATCCAAGAATGTGATCTATGGCAAGGAAACATATGTGGGGTGAGGTGTATGAGCGTCTGGTCGATGATCAATGGCCACACAACACCCATTTTTGTCGAAAATAGCCATGAACGACCATTTTCAATAATACCGAAGGCTAACACCTATGGATTTTTGACCATGAAATGGTCTCCACCAGAAATCCAAGAATGTGATCTATGGCAAGGAAACATATGTGGGGTGAGGTGTATGAGCGTCTGGTCGATGATCAATGGCCACACAACCCCCATTTTTGTCGAAAATAGCCATGAACGACCATTTTCAATAATACCGAAGGCTAACACGTACGGATTTTTAACCAAGAAATGGTCTCCACCAGAAATCCAAGAATGTGATCTATGGCAAGGAAACATATGTGGGGTGAGGTGTATGAGCCTCTGGTCGATGATCAATTGCCACACAACCCCCATTTTTGTCGAAAATAGCCATGAATGACCATTCAAGAATGTGATCTATGGCAAGGAAACATATGTGGGGTGAGGTGTATGAGCGTCTGGTCGATGATCAATGGCCACACAACCCCCATTTTTGTCAAAAATAGCCATGAACGACCATTTACAATAATACCGAAGGCTAACACGTACGGATTTTTAACCAAGAAATGGTCATTCATGGCTATTTTCGACAAAAATGGGGGTTTTGTGGCCATTGATCATCGACCAGAGGCTCATACACCTCACCCCACATATGTTTCCTTGCCATAGATCACATTCTTGGATTTCTGGTGGAGACCATTTCTTGGTCAAAAATCCGTAGGTCTTAGCCTCTAATATTACTGAAAATGGTCGCTCATGGCTATTTTCATAAAAAAATGGGGGTTGTGTGGCCATTTATCATCGACTAGAGGCTCATAAATCTCACCCCACATATGTTTCCTTGCCATAGATCACATTCTTGGATTTCTGGTGGAGACCATTTCTTGGTCAAAAATCCGTAGGTGTTAGCCTTCGGTATTATTGAAAATGGTCGTTCATGGCTATTTTCGGAAAAATGGGGGTTGTGTGGCCATTGATCATCGACCAGAGGCTCATAAACCTCACCCCACATATGTTTCCTTGCCATAGATCACATTCTTGGATTTCTGGTGGAGACCATTTCTTGGTTAAAAATCCGTACGTGTTAGCCTTTGGTATTTTTGAAAATGGTCATTCATGGCTATTTTCGGCAAAAATGGGGGTTGTGTGGCCATTGATCGTCGACCAGAGGCTCATACACCTCACCCCACATATGTTTCCTTGCCATAGATCACATTCTTGGATTTCTGGTGGAGACCATTTCTTGGTCAAAAATCCGTAGGTGTTAGCCTTCGGTATTATTGTAAATGGTCATTCATGGCTATTTTCGACAAAAATGGGGGTTGTGTGGCCATTGATCATCGACCAGACGCTCATACACCTCACCCCACATATGTTTCCTTGCCATAGATTACATTCTTGGATTTCTGGTGGAGACCATTTCTTGGTTAAAAACTCGTACGTGTTAGCCTCTAATATTATTGAAAATGGTCGTTCATGGCTATTTTCGACATAAATGGGGGTTGTGTGGCCATTGATCATCGACCAGAGGCTCGTACACTTCACCCCACATATGTTTTCTTGCCATAGATCACGTTCTTGGATTTCTGGTGGAGACCATTTCTTGGTTAAAAACCCGTAGGTCTTAGCCTCTAATATTATTGAAAATGGTCGCTCATGGCTATTTTCATAAAAAAAATGGGGGTTGCGTGGCCATTTATCATCGACTAGAGGCTCATAAATCTCACCCCACATATGTTTCCTTGCCATAGATCACATTCTTGGATTTTTGGTGGAGACCATTTCTTGGTCAAAAACTCGTACGTGTTAGCCTTCGGTATTATTGAAAATGGTCGTTCATGGCTATTTTCGGCAAAATGGGGGTTGTGTGGCAATTGATCATCGACCAGAGGCTCATACACCTCACCCCACATATGTTTCCTTGCCATAGATTACATTCTTGGATTTCTGGTGGAGACCATTTCTTGGTCAAAAATCCGTAGGTGTTAGCCTTCGATATTATTGAAAATGGTCGTTCATGGCTATTTTCGACAAAAATGGGGGTTGTGTGGCCATTGATCATCGACCAGAGGCTCATACACCTCACACCACATATGTTTCCTTGCCATAGATCACATTCTTGGATTTCTGGTGGAGACCATTTCTTGGGCAAAAATCCGAATGTGTTAGCCTTTGGTATTTTTGAAAATGGTCATTCATGGCTATTTTCGACAAAAATGGGGGTTTTGTGGCCATTGATCTTCGACCAGAGGCTCATACACCTCACTACACATATGTTTCCTTGCCATAGATCACATTCTTGGATTTATGGTGGAGACCATTTCTTGGTCAAAAATCCGTAGGTGTTAGCCTTCAGTGTCATTGAAAATGGTCGTTCATGGCTATTTTCGACAAAAATTAGGGTTTTGTGGCCATTGATCGTCGACCAGAGGCTCATACACCTCACCCCACATATGTTTCCTTGCCATAGATCACATTCTTGGATTTCTGGTGAAGACCATTTCTTGGTCAAAACCTCACCCCACATATGTTTCCTTGCCATAGATTACATTCTTGGATTTCTAGTGGAGACCATTTCTTGGTTAAAAACTCGTACGTGTTAGCCTTCGGTATTATTGAAAATGGTCATTCATGGCTATTTTCGGCAAAATGGGGGTTGTGTGGCCATCGATCGTCGACCAGAGGCTCATACACCTCACCCCACATATGTTTCCTTGCCATAGATCACATTCTTGGATTTCTGGTGGAGACCATTTCTTGGTTAAAAATCCGTACGTGTTAGCCTTCGGTATTATTGAAAATGGTCGTTCATGCCTATTTTCGACAAAAATGGGGGTTGTGTGGCCATTGATCATCGACCAGACGCTCATACACCTCACCCCACATATGTTTCCTTGCCATAGATCACATTCTTGGATTTCTGGTGGAGACCATTTCATGGTCAAAAATCCATAGGTGTTAGCCTTCGGTATTATTGAAAATGGTCGTTCATGGCTATTTTCGACAAAAATGGGGGTTGTGTGGCCATTGATCATCGACCAGACGCTCATACACCTCACCCCACATATGTTTCCTTGCCATAGATCACATTCTTGGATTTCTGGTGGAGACCATTTCTTGGTCAAAAATCTGTAGGTCTTAGCCTCTAGTATTATTGAAAATGGTCGCTCATGGCTATTTTCATAAAAAATGGGGGTTGTGTGGCCATTGATCATCGACCAAGCCATGAACGACCATTTTCAAAAATACCAAAGGCTAACACGTACGGATTTTTGACCAAGAAATGGTCTCCACCAGAAATCCAAGAATGTGATCTATGGCAAGGAAACATATGTGGGGTGAGGTGTATGAGCCTCTGGTCGATGATCAATGGCCACACAACCCCCATTTTTGTCGAAAATAGCCATGAACGACCATTTTCAATAATATCGAAGGCTAACACCTACGGATTTTTGACCAAGAAATGGTCTCCACCAGAAATCCAAGAATGTGATCTACGACAAGGAAACATATGTGGGGTGAGGTGTATGAGTGTCTGGTCGATGATCAATGGCCACACAACCCCCATTTTTGTCGAAAATAGCCATGAACGACCATTTTCAATAATACCGAAGGCTAACACCTACGAATATTTGACCAACAAATGGTCTCCACGAGAAATCCAAGATTCTGATCTATGGCAAGAAAACATATGTGGGGTGAAGTGTACGAGCCTCTGGTCGATGATCAATGGCCACACAACCCCCATTTTTTGTCGAAAATAGCCATGAACGACCATTTTCAATAATACCGAAGGCTAACACGTACGGATTTTTGACCAAGAAATGGTCTCCACCAGAAATCCAAGAATGTGATCTATGGCAAGGAAACATATGTGGGGTGAGGTGTATGAGCCTCTAGTGGAAGATCAATGGCCACACAACCCCCATTTTTGTCAAAAATAGCCATGAATGACCATTTTCAATAATATCGAAGGCTAACACCTACGGATTTTTGACCAAGAAATGGTCTCCACCAGAAATCCAAGAATGTGATCTATGGCAAGGAAACATATGTGGGGTGAGGTGTATGAGTGTCTGGTCGATGATCAATGGCCACACAACCCCCATTTTTGTCGAAAATAGCCATGAACGACCATTTTCAATAATACCGAAGGCTAACACCTACGAATATTTGACCAACAAATGGTCTCCACGAGAAATCCAAGATTCTGATCTATGGCAAGAAAACATATGTGGGGTGAAGTGTACGAGCCTCTGGTCGATGATCAATGGCCACACAACCCCCATTTTTTGTCGAAAATAGCCATGAACGACCATTTTCAATAATACCGAAGGCTAACACGTACGGATTTTTGACCAAGAAATGGTCTCCACCAGAAATCCAAGAATGTGATCTATGGCAAGGAAACATATGTGGGGTGAGGTGTATGAGCCTCTAGTCGATGATCAATGGCCACACAACCCCCATTTTTGTCGAAAATAGCCATGAACGACCATTTTCAATAATATCGAAGGCTAACACGTACGGATTTTTGACCAAGAAATGGTCACCACCAGAAATCCAAGAATGTGATCTACGACAAGGAAACATATGTGGGGTGAGGTGTATGAGCCTCTGGTCGACGATCAATGGCCACACAACCCCCATTTTGCCGAAAATAGCCATGAATGACCATTTTCAATAATACCGAAGGCTAACACGTACGAGTTTTTAAGCAAGAAATGGTTTCCACCAGAAATCCAAGAATGTAATCTATGGCAAGGAAACATATGTGGGGTGAGGTTTATGAGCCTCTAGTCGATGATAAATGGCCACACAACCACCATTTTTTAAGAAAATAGCCATGAGCGACCTTGAAAATAGCCATGAGCGACCATTTTCAATAATACTAGAGGCTAACACCTACGGATTTTAGACCAAGAAATGGTCTCCACCAGAAATCCAAGAATGTGATCTATGGCAAGGAAACATATGTGGGGTGAGGTGTATGAGCGTCTGGTCGATGATCAATGGCCACACAACCCCCATTTTTGTCGAAAATAGCCATGAACGACCATTTTCAATAATACCGAAGGCTAACACCTACGGATTTTTGACCAAGAAATGGTCTCCACCCGAAATCCAAGAATGTGATCTATGGCAAGGAAACATATGTGGGGTGAGGTGTATGAGCCTCTGGTCGATGATCAATGGCCACACAACCCCCATTTTTGTCGAAAATAGCCATGAACGACCATTTTCAATAATACCGAAGGCTAACACCTACGGATTTTTGACCAAGAAATGGTCTCCACCTGAAATCCAAGAATGTGATCTATGGCAAGGAAACATATGTGGGGTGAGGTGTACGAGCATCTGGTCGATGATCAATGGCCACACAACCCCCATTTTTGTCAAAAATTGCCATGAACGACTATTTTCAATAATACCGAAGGCTAACACCTACGGATTTCTGACCAAGAAATCGTCTCCACCAGAAATCCAAAAATGTGATATATGGCAAGGAAACATATGTGGGGTGAGGTGTACGAGACTCTGGTCGATGATCAATGGCCACACAACCCCCATTTTTGTCGAAAATAGCCATGAACGACATTTTCAATAATACCAAATGCTAACACCTACAGATTTTTGACCAAAAATGGTCTCCACCAGAAATCCAAGAATGTGATCTATGGCAAGGAAACATATGTGGGGTGAGGTGTACGAGCCTCTGGTCGATGATCAATGGCCACACAACCCCCATTTTGCCGAAAATAGCCATGAATGACCATTTTCAATAATACCGAAGGCTAACACGTACGAGTTTTTAACCAAGAAATGGTCTCCACCAGAAATCCAAGAATGTGATCTATGGCAAGGAAACATATGTGGGGTGAGGTGTATGAGCCTCTGGTCGATGATCAATGGCCACACAACCCCCATTTTTGTCGAAAATAGCCATGAACGACCATTTTCAATAATATCGAAGGCTAACACCTACGGATTTTTGACCAAGAAATGGTCTCCACCAGAAATCCAAGAATGTGATCTACGACAAGGAAACATATGTGGGGTGAGGTGTATGAGCCTCTGGTCGACGATCAATGGCCACACAACCCCCATTTTTGTCGAAAATAGCCATGAATGACCATTTTCAATAATACCGAAGGCTAACACCTACGGATTTTTGACCAAGAATTGGTCTCCACCAGAAATCCAAGAATGTGATCTATGGCAAGGAAACATATGTGGGGTGAGGTGTATGAGCCTCTGGTCAACGATCAATGGCCACACAACCCCCATTTTGCCGAAAATAGCCATGAATGACCATTTTCAATAATACCGAAGGCTAACACGTACGAGTTTTTAACCAAGAAATGGTCTCCACCAGAAATCCAAGAATGTGATCTATGGCAAGGAAACATATGTGGGGTGAGGTGTATGAGCCTCTGGTCGATGATCAATGGCCACACAACCCCCATTTTTGTCGAAAATAGCCATGAACGACCATTTTCAATAATATTGAAGGCTAACACCTACGGATTTTTGACCAAGAAATGGTCTCCACCAGAAATCCAAGAATGTGATCTATGGCAAGGAAACATATGTGGGGTGAGGTGTATGAGCCTCTGGTCGACGATCAATGGCCACACAACCCCCATTTTTTATGAAAATAGCCATGAGCGACCATTTTCAATAATACTAGAGGCTAAGACCTACGGATTTTTGACCAAGAAATGGTCTCCACCAGAAATCCAAGAATGTGATCTATGGCAAGGAAACATATGTGGGGTGAGGTGTATGAGCCTCTGGTCGATGATCAATGGCCACACAACCCCCATTTTTGTCGAAAATAGCCATGAATGACCATTTACAATAATACCGAAGGCTAACACCTACGGATTTTTGACCAAGAAATGGTCTCCACCAGAAATCCAAGAATGTGATCTACGACAAGGAAACATATGTGGGGTGAGGTGTATGAGCCTCTGGTCGACGATCAATGGCCACACAACCCCCATTTTGCCGAAAATAGCCATGAGCGACCATTTTCAATAATATTAGAGGCTAAGACCTATGGATTTTTGACCAAGAAATGGTCTCCACCAGAAATCCAAGAATGTGATCTATGGCAAGGAAACATATGTGGGGTGAGGTGTATGAGCCTCTGGTCGATGATCAATGGCCACACAACCCCCATTTTTGTCGAAAATAGCCATGAACGACCATTTTCAATAATATCGAAGGCTAACACCTACGGATTTTTGACCAAGAAATGGTCTCCACCAGAAATCCAAGGATGTGATCTACGACAAGGAAACATAT